>NC_030858.1:27238050-27269185 GCF_000208745.1 Theobroma cacao
AGGATGGTTTTTTGTTGAGTGAGGAAAAATGGTTCTCTTGTTGCTCTGTTTTCACTGCAGCGAAATTCATGCTCGCTGTAGTGAAAAACTCTGGGGTTTGGAGGGGTTTTAAATAAGAATAAACTAAATTGCATTATTTTGAAACAACTGCATCATGATTTTAAATTTTCCCTAATTGTTGCTTGTTCCCTTCCTTGTTCACTCACTGGGTTTATACTCACCATTTTCAAATTCATGTTTTCAGATCACGAGGCAGCCGATAATTAGGACGAGGTGTCCTTGTAGACCTGTGTCCATCTTTTGGTAGGTGTCTCGACATTCGGTAGCTGTATATTCATCCGAGTCACTCCGTTGGAAGTCGAGTATTATTTTGTTATGTATAGATGAACTTAATGTAAATTTTAAAAGAGTAATGCCAGTACGAGTTGGCAATGTATATCACTATTTTGATTCAAAGTCATGAAATAGGACTTAGTGATAATTAATAGAATCATAAGTAAGATAAATAGTAGGCTTGCTTGGGTTTAGTGGATTACGTTCATTGGACCCATGGGCCGGTCATGACCTGAAATTTGGGTCGTGACAGAAGCTACTGCCAGAAATCTGAACTTCAAAACAGAACTGACTTAGTCGACCAAGAAATGAGTTAGTCGACTAAGTGCTCACTGCCATAAACTAGAAATAGAAAACAAAGACAGCTTAGTTGACTAAGACGTAAGTTAGTCGACTAAGAGCATTATGTCAGAAAATTTGAATTGTGTACTAGAAGACAAATTAACAGCCAGAACTGCAACAAAATTGTTTCCAATGATCAAATACTGTCTAACTCACTTCAGAGATGATTTTTCAATTATAAAAAGGGACTTCCAATGTCTAGAAATGAAATTAAGGCTTCCAAGAACATAAAAGAGCTAAAAACTAGAAAATACTCTTTGCTCATTTACTGCACTCAACTCCTATCTTTGTAATTGTGATATGCACTTCACTTTGTACCACTTAGATCAACCTTGTGATCATAGGTACACTATTATCACTTCTCTCCTTGTATTCTTAGAGTGAGTGGGTCACTCTAAGGGATTGATTCAAGCTAGGATTTCTTGATTGAGTATAGGGTCTAACTTAGCCTTGAAAAATTAGGTGTTGGGTTTTAGTTGATCCCGGTAAAAACTATTGTGAAAAGTTTTGGTTAAGCCTGGTAAAAGCCATTGTAAAAGCTTGGTGAAAGCTTGTGAATTTCACCGTTCTTAGTGGATTGATTAGAAAATCTTTGGTTGAACAATCAAGATAGTGGATGTAGGTCTTGGACAGAACCACTCTAAATTCTACTGTGTTGTCTACTCTATTTTGTTCTTATTTTCTTTCCTTCTTTTCACCGGCATTTGTACTCACTTAGGGCCAATTTTTGAAAGAGCCAAAATTGTGCTATTCACCCCCCCTCTAGCACATTTACTTGGGACCAACACTAGAAATTAAAGAAGGTTTATCGAATTATTTTGAAGAGAAAAAATTGAAGAAATTGAGCATTTTTAAGAACAAAACCTATAGTGGTAGCCTTGTGAAGGAATTCTATGCTAGCATTGCACTAGATGAAAATGAACTTGAAGAACCTATGGATTTTGTTGATGATGGTTTGAACGTGTTCCTAAATGGAAAGAAGTTTGTGGTCACTGCCACAGATTTAGGAAGTCTGTTCAAAGTTAAGTGCGAAGAGGGAGAATATGAAATCCTTGAAGATTATGATCCCTCATCTCTATGGGAAATAATCACAAGGAAAAAAGAAAGATATTCATCTAAAAGTTATGCCAGTTTCATTAAAAGCCCTCAAATTAGGATCATGCATTATTTCATTGCCTCAACAATTAATGGAAGAAGCGGTAGCTTCAGCTATGTAAGCCTTCAGGATATGTGGCTGATGAAACATGCTTTTAATGCTACTCCCTTCAACTTAGGTAATTCATGATAGAAAGAATGAGAGGAACCTATCAAATTGACAAGGTAAATCTACCTTATGGGAACATAATTAACTCTCTGATAAAGAAAAAGGGGATATGGAGTTCCAGATATGAGAATGACCAAGTTAAGAGCAGGGATCAGGCAATCTATCTAGGAAGTTTGCCAAAAATAGGGTATAAGCTAGAAGAAGAAAAGTTTGTCAAAACCCCTAAAATTGCTCCAAGGGATGAGCCTTCCATCCTTACTTAGACAGCTTCTTCCCAGATTTCAAATGAAATGATTCTAAATTTGCTAATGAGAATTGATGGAAAACTCACTGACCAGTTTGTAAGTAAACAGAAAATTGAAGATAAGTTGGAAGAGTTGGAAAATGTGATGAAAGAAAAAGGAAAATCACCTTCTGGTCCTACAACTGAAGACACTTTTGCAAAACCAAGTCCAGCACCAATAGGACGAGCTGCTAAAAGTCCTGCTTTCCAAGCTGAAGGTGATGAACTAGAATCTGGTCTAGCAAGAAAATCACCTACCTTTGAACCTGAAAATCAAGAATACTCCAATGAAGGTATTGAAGTGCTAGAATCCTTCAATGGCAACGCTCTACAGCATGATGAGGCACAACCTGATAAACTATCTCTCATAAAACTTTGAGGAAATTCTCATCATGGATGTCTTTCACCAGATATTGAGGGAAGAAGAAGTTGAAAGAGAAGCAACAAAGGGCAAAGCACAAAAACCAACATCTCCAAGAAAGTCCCCTGTTGCATCTACAGAGAAGAGTGAGTAATCTAATAAAGGGAAAGGGAAAGCTGTTGCATCTACACAAGACAAACCCAAACCAATTGTGAAAGGGAGAAAGACCATGGCAACAAACACAAAATTCCTTAAGACGAGAAAGTCTTCCAAAATAGCTGATAAAGCTAAACCCTCAGTTAAGTCTTCTGCTCAAGATCCACTCCAAATTTCAAACAAATCTTCCCTTGACTCATCACCATAAAGATCATCACCTATACCATCTTCTGAACCCCTCAATGTCCACTTTGGAACTGATGAGTCCACCCCCTCTGAATCCTCCTAAACTGGTGCATCACCCCTATTTTGCTGATGACAAAAAAAGGGGAGAAATATGATAGAAAGCTTAAGGGAGATAGAAAGTAGAAGAATTTTAGGGAGAAAGTAGAAGTGATTTAGGGGTAATTTAAGAATCTAAATCTGACTTTGACGATATTGGGCTATTTATGTTATTTTGTATACTGATGGTTGAAAATTGGATGCTGATAACTTACTGATAACTTATTTTTATGGTTGTTCTGTTGAATTGTGAATGAAAACGATTTTTCAAATGAAAATGGATGCTGCTTATGCTTTTATGATATATGATATTTTTGTTGGATGGTTAATGGCATTTATTTTTGGAATGGATATGATTTGCTGAACATATGCTAATGATAGTGAATGATATTTCTATCACCTATAGCTAATTGTCCTGTAAGGCTGTATAAAAATATTCTGTCAAATGGTTGAATCTATACCTGTCATTTTCTTTAAGAGATAGATAAAAACTTGCTGAAGTGAATAATAAAATCATGTATACTTTAAGGGGGAGCACACATTCGGGGGGAGAAAATCCTCATTTTGTGCAAAACAAAAAGGAACTAATAGACACTATGCTGTTAATCAAGGAATGTTTTCTCATCATCAAAAAAGGAGAGATTGTTGCTCCATTAGTTTTTGATGATAATAAAACATTCTCACTTATTTATGTTTAACTTTACTACTTGAGTGTGAAGGACAAAAATGAATGTCATTAATAAATTAATCATTAAAAAGCAAATATCAAAACTCATAAGAATGAGCTACAATTGAGCCACAAAACAGAAGCCTCTTAGTTAGATAATCAAAGGAGTTAGTCAACTAAAACTCAAAGATGAAGATGGCTGATTTAGAGACAGAGACGACTTAATTGACTAAGAAGCATAGTTAGTCGACTAAGAGCTTATTGCTAGAAACCGGTTCAAAGACAAAGACGACTTAATCGACTAAGAAGCATAGTTAATCGACTAAGAGCTTACTGCGAAAAACTGGGTTCAGAGATAGAGACGACTTAATCGACTCAGAAACATAGTTAGTCGACTAAGAGCATTTTGTCTGAAGATTCGAATTTGAATACTAGAAGGCAGATTAACAGCTAGAACTGACTCCAAACTATTTTCCAATGGTCAGAAACTATCAAACATCCATCGAAGTTGGTTTTTCAAGCATAAAAACCCTCCCCAATGGCTAAGAACAAGATCATATGCTTCTAAGATCAAAAAGAGCTAAAAAATAGCAAAAACTCTATTCTTACTTTCTGCACTTCACTCCTATCCTTGTAATAGAGTTAAGCACTTCATCTTGTACCATTCAGATCAGGTTAGTGATCATAGGTACATCTTTATTTTTGTTGTCCTTGTTTACTTAGAGCGTGCGAGTCACTCTAAGGGGATTAATCAAGCTTGGGTTGCTTGAGTGGTTGTATAGGTTCTAACTTAGCCTAGAAAAGTTAGTTTTAGGTTTTAGTTGATCCTGGGAAAAACCATTGTTAAAGGTTGTGGCTGAGCTTGTGAAAAGCCATTGTAAAAGCTTGGTGGGAGCTTGGGAATTCCACCGTTTATAGTGATTTGGTTTGAAAAATCCTTGATTGAACAATAAAGGTAGTGGATGTATGTTTTTGATCGAACCACTATAAATCTTTATGTATTGTCTCCTCTGTTTTAGTTTTCATTTTCATTCTTTCTTAAATCATTCCTTCATCTTGCATCGAACTTCTCATTATTAACCTTCAACTTGCCCCCAATTAGAAATCAAGTTTAGTGAGAGCCAAAAAATGTTATTCACCCCCCTCTAGCACATTTATTTGGGACCAACATGTTTAACTGCAACCATATTGGAGCTTAAATGATGTCATCATATTAGCATTAAAGTTTGAGAAACAACAATCATGGAAAAGCTCAATGAGTTCATCTAGACAAAATGATTTTACCTCAAACTATGGGACACAAAGTTCGGCAACCATTTCTCCTCTAAAGGTAAACCCTTCCAAAACTCCAAACAATAATGAGAAATAAACTACTTCTACTTATGCACCCGAGCATTTGTCTCATTGGTTGGTGCTGTCACAACCCGGTACTCCCCTTGAGCTAGTGACAACCGCCGTGACGTTCCGATAAACATTCATTGCCTGAAATGCCAACTAGAACCTCGCAAGGCTTTAATATCAGTTTCTCATTTCCCTTGTGAGTAACCGTTGCCAAATATCATGTTCTAAAAGATTTTAAGCTATTTTCAACTTAAATCAATAAAAAAAATGATTTTTGTCTCACAGGGGCATTTTGGTCAGTTTTCCTTGAAAATCTCGAAACCAGCTAAAAATGTAGTATGCGAGTGAAAAACACATATTTCATAATAAAAAATAAGTTTAGATGTCTAAAACATTCATTTAAAGTGAAACTATAACTATTTAAATATAATAAAAATATTCAATAAAATATTCTATTTCTTATAAAACAATATTTATAGAGTTACCGGTAAATAATTTATGTAGCGTAAAAGCTAAATAAATTCATACATACTGTAATACAGATAACCAAAGTATAAAATTTAATTTACAGTGACACGTGGTCCCACGAACGAGGATGCAAAGTATAAAATCAAAAGCGGTAAACCTACAGTTTTTGAGGATGCAAGTCCAACTGTAGCCCTCAACAAAGTGAGCTATCTACTGACTATCCTAAGCCTGAAATGGGTAAAAATGAGGGTGGTGAGATTATATAATCCTAGTGAGTAAACAAATACCATCTAAAATATCTAAAGCTGAGTAAATGGAGATAGATTAAAATAGATCATCATATTGTAATCCATCACCTTTAAACTCATTTCAACCAAATAAAACCAATTCATATAAATCGAGTAATCAACATGGCTTATGAATTTCTTAAAACTTTGGCTCGTGCCAAAATCATTCTTATACTCAGTTATCAGGGATACCTTGGCCTGGGGCTATCCCAACCGAGTCCGCCAAGGTTGTTAAAAAGTCATGTACGCATAAATCATGTTTTTATTTTGAAAACATAGCCGTTCCTTGGCGTTGGCTGAGTTCACCCTCACGTGGTGGTTTGGCGTGAAGTGAACTCTAAAGTTGTACCTCGGGAGTTACCCTACATGTCTCTCTGACCGAGGTAAGAATATAACAGGGTTACCGTGCCCCTTTAATAGGCTAGTCCACGGAACCGCCCACTGCAGCAAGCTAAACCCACCATACGATAAAATTTGCAATAGCATGACATGACAATTATATCACAATCCAACCTCTCAAGGCTAAATACACAGTTCATATATTACAACATAAATACCAATTTAGCCATTCATGCAAATATTGTCATAAGCCATTCGATTCAAACCATGAATTTACAACACATGAAAACAGTCTCCAAGTACTCTATTTTCAAAACCATCATTCAATTTCATAAAATCATTTTCATTTAATCCCATTTTGCTTATAAAACATAAATATTTACCATTTAAACTCATTTTTCATAAAATCACAAAATCGGATAAAATCACTTTAGATAATTAAGATGATGTAAGGTTACTCACTATTTCGGGAGTCGAATTTTGAGTACTCCGATTCTTGATCCTCGGGTACTATCTCTTTACTTTTGCCAGAATGCTCACCACCTAGACATAATGCACAATAAGCCATTTACTAAATTTGTGCTAAATTTTTATAAAACCAATTCAGGCTCTATATTAATGCATGAAATGGGGTGTGAAATACTCGGGTAACTATCTAAATATGGTGTTCAATATAATTTCAATTATGTACCTAAATAAAATGGTATTGGCCTAACTCGATCTATCACCCGATTAATTGGCAATACGTCCAATTTAACTCCAATTAACTCCATTTTTCTTCCAATTCCCCAAACCATCAAACACAAGTCAAATAGCATAAAATTTAGCAAAATCATCCTCACATTTCTTCTTGAGAATTTCGGCCATGGTGAGTGCATCAACACTATGATTTTTCCTACCTGATTTTCTCACCATAATTCATCATTTCCTAACCAATTCACTTGAAATAAAATCAAAATCATCATCAATATTCCAAATGGAGAATTTGGCCAATGATGGGTTATGGAAGAACATGAATTTTTCTTGCTTGATTTTTTATGCTACACATTACCAATCAACTAAAAACACTAAAATATCTCAAAATCTAACCAAATAAATCATCAAATCTTCTCTCTCTAAATTCAGTCAGTCATGAATCCTTCATGATATCTTGTGATTCAACCATGGAAAATGCAAAAGAATGTATGGGAAAGGTAGATCACAGGTCAAAATAAGAAATTTTACCTTTGATTGGTTGATTACTTGAAATCCACCAATTTTCTCTTGAATTTTCACCCTAGGGTTCTTGTTCTTTCTTTTCTTCCTTTGTTCTTGCTTTGGCCGGCCATATGAAGAGAAATGGGCTGATTTTGTGGTGATTTTTAAGCCAAATAATAAATGGATGAAAATTTGACACATGTCACCATTCCATTGGTCTATGTGTCATACTTACCCATTAAGTAATCTCTCTCCACCACTTAAATTTTCTCAATTATCCATGATAATATTGGGTAAAATCCATGAGCTGGACAAGTGTTGGGTGGTGTAAAATTACAATTTTGCCCCTGGGGTGGCAAAATGACTAATTTACCCCTATGCTCGAAAAATGTTGGAATTAAAATTTTTCACTTCTCAAACTCAAATTATGTTTTAAATAGTCAATCTTGATAAAAAAATTCTTCCAACATTCTAATTTTTAACCTCGGGTGGTAAAATGACCATTTTGCCCTTAGGTCATGAAAATTCCAATTTGACTCCAAATCGATCCTCGAACTACGAATCACCATTTTAAGTCATTCTGAGATTTTAAAATTCTCAATTTCATCTTAAAATCTCTGTTTGGACTAGTTCAAGGCTTAATTCAACTTAATTATACCATTTGGTAAATTGTCGTTCTTTAACGATTTTTGAGGTACCCAAGTAAGCAAACATGCATTCTTATGTAAGAATGGCATAATAAACATATTGTAGAGCTGGGCTTGACAGGTGCATAATCCCCCTGCTTAAAAAGCAAGGTTCTAATCCCCCCTCCCCCAATTATAAAAAAAAAAACTACTTCTATTTATGCTTTTAATGTCAACAAGAAGTGTTTTAAATGTTAAAGATTTGGGCATATTACTTCTGATTGTCCAAATTAAAGAATTATCTCCCTCGTAGAAGAAAAAGTTATTGAAGAATCTAGCATGAAAGAAGTAAAGGATGAGCCAAAAGTATTGAATGAAATGAGTCAAAAAAAGTTCCTGTTGACTATGGAGAAGCTCTTTCCACTCCTTGTAAGCTTAACACTTCTATGATGGCTGAAGATGAACGTTGGCTTTGCCACAACATCTTTTATACAACGTGCACATCCCAAGGGAAGGTTTGTAATGTTATTATTGATAGTGGAAGTTGTGAGAATGTTGTTGCCAACTACAAAGTGGAAAAGTTAAAGCTTCTAATTGAGAATGAAGTAATTTCATCTTTATCTAAGGGTGTCAAACCTATAATTGAGGAGTTTTATTATGTTGTACCTCATGAGATACCCCACGAATTGACACCAATGCAAGATATTCAACATACCATCGATCTAATCCTTGGTTCTATAATTCTAATTAAGCTTGCTTATCGCATGAACTCGTAAAAGTATAAGGAGTTACAACATCTGGTCAAACAACTTTTGGAGAAAAATTCTAAATTTGTTTAGATATGGAAGTCTAGTTCTCAACATTTTTATAGATAATTTTACCAACCAAAAAGGGTATCTTTCCAAAGGTAACTAACTATGCATCCCTTGATGTTCTTTGCACCAATCTATTATTTAGGAAGCTCATAATGAAGGATTAGCTGGACACTTTAGGAGAGACAAAACATTGACTCTTGTGAAGAAAAAATTTTATAAGCCTAACATATTCAAAGGTGTAGTATTTGTCACACTACCAAGCTTAGAAATCAAAACACTGGTATGTATAAACCGTTACCTATTCCTGAAGCTCCTAGAGTATATGTGAGTATGGATTTTGTTTTGGATTTACCAAGAACCCAAAGGTAAAAGGACTTTGTAATGGTGGTCATCGACAAATTTTCCAAAATGACTCATTTTGTGTTATGCCATAAAACAGATGATGCTTCTCACATAGTTGATTTGTACTTCGAAGAAATTGTGCGTCTCCATGGAATTCCAAAAACCATCATTGCATATCGAGATGTGAAGTTCATGAGTCATTTCTAGCAAACTCCTTAGAGGAAAATGGGAACTCACTTGCAATTTAGTTCTGTGAGTCACCCTCAAACGGATGGCAAATAGAAGTGGTTAACAAAAGTTTGGGAAACTTATTGTGAAGCTTTATGGGTCAACAAATTTGGTAATGGGATCTTGTGTTAGTACTAGCAGAATTCTCTTACAACAATTCTATGAGCCAAACCACTGGAAGATGTCCATTCAAAGTAATGTATGAAAAATGCCTTCTTAGTCCTTTGGACCTTCTTCCGTTACCAACTAATCGTTATTTTGGTGCTGATGCTAAAAGATGTGCTAAGCAAATGAAGAAGCTCTATGAAGAAGTTCTAGATAAGATTATTTATCAAACTGCCATATATCGAAAGTAAGCCAACAAGCACAAAAAACCTGCTAGTTTTAATGAAAGATACTTAGTATGGATTTACTTAAGGGAAGAATGTATTCCTAAGTCTCGTGCAAAATTATCTCCTTGAGTTGATGGATCATTCCAAGTATTGGAACATATTAATGAAAACGTTTACAAGACTGAGCTTCTTGGAGATTATGAAGCTTCTTCTCATTTTAATGTAATTGATCTCTCTTCTTTTTATGGAGAACATGAAGAAAACATAGATCTCGAAGATGATTTTTCTCCAATTTACAGAGAATGATGCAGGAATATATTATTATCTAGGTCCCACATAGGAATTATAGAATAAAATAAAAGTTTTTTTATTTTGGAATGAGAGTTTTGATTTATTTAGGAATTGTGGGATAAAATAATAGTCCCACATGAGAAAAAAAGGAAACTCTCTTCTTTAAGAATAGTTATATAGAGCCCTATTAGGTTAATTGTTAGATAATCAAGCTAAAAATAAATAAAAAATATTTTTTTAAATAAGTAGGGCTTATTTTCTCTAGGCTCTTTTTAAAAGAGCAAAAAGTTCTAATATCTTTGGTTTGGCCAACTAAAGTGGAAGTTTGACTATTTTTCACCTTAGTGGGATTTTTAACTTCATCAAGATTGGTGTTCACTTTATTGGGGTTTTCATGACGCCCTGACGTCAATGGGTCTCACTATAATATTTATTCCAAAAATTGATTGATCACAAGTGACCAACGGAAGTACAAGTAGATTTTGAAAAACAAAGATGAGATTATAAAATGGAAAACATTGTTGCCATTAATATTTATCTAAAGAAAAGAAGACAAAAACATAAAGTAAAAACCCAAACTATTTTCTGATGAAAAGTATATAACTTCCTTTTTATTTTTTTATAGGTTTTTAGGTGCTTTTCGCTTGAGTTATGTAGAGATGCTAATAAGTTGGGATCAGGTTCCAATTAATTTGGTTCATTTTTAATTTCTACTTCATATGTTTTAGATTGTGTAAAATTATATAATATATTCTTGCTATTATCCAAAATAATTTCTTTTTGCTTTCTTTTATTAATATAAACAAAATTAATTTTATAATAAGTTAATCTCATATATACACTGTAAAGTGTGTTGCTAGAGTAATAGATTTGGATAATAAAGCATTTTTCTTATTAGGAGACGTTTAAATAGTTTGATAATAGTAATGAATTTAATACTTCATGTAAAATTTGCAGGATTTAGTGAAAAGTTAAGATTGATTGATCATATTCTTTCGTAAAATTTTTTGTAAAATAAAAGTTTGATGATCAATATTTGTTGAAAAATAAAAATTTGTTGTAAAATTTGAAAAATTTGCTTGTTTCATACCTTAGAAGTTGTTGCTTATACCTTTTTGCTTCATATTAAAATGTTGTGTGTGTTGCTATCATACCCCTTATATCTACAAATTTTAAATACTGTCATAGATTTTAGGATTACAGTCATATAATATGGTTGTGTATTAATTGTTGAAAAATCTGATAAAGAAGTGTAACTAAACTTTTTCAAACATTGGTTAAGATTACACTTTTTCTAAGTGCAGCCTTAATCTAAGGCAGTAGATATTTCACTTATGATTGCAATTCTTTTTGCAGTCAAAGGAAAAAAATGTTGTAGTAAGTTAAGGTAGGAGAATAGAGAGATAGAGTTAAAAGACGAGAAAGATTGCTTTGAGGTTTGCTTGAGAAAGGTCATCTCAAACATGCCATCCTTTTGAACTTGTATGCTCCTCAATTACCTGATCAAGAAATGCATCTGTTTTCCAAAAAGCAGTTATCAAATTTGGAATAAATTTGGTAAACACATCTAGCCACATCAAGTAAGGAGAAATTTGTGAGAGCAGTGGAGAAGTTTTCCTAGTTGATGGATGTTGCCAATTATTGGTAACTTTGGGGCTGGAGGCAAATTAAGTTTCTTTCCATTTCTAGTTTAAGCCGAATTACATGGGAGGAAAGGAGAACAAGAGATAGAGACGTTGGATTGTAAAGTTTTGCTACATTCGACTCCACCAATAGCTCCATTTATAAATCTAATCATGAAAATAAGCACATCGCCTTTTGTAACCTATGTTTACATCTCTCCTTAGCTTTATTTTCCACCATATTTGATGTTCTTACTTATTTTATGAAGTTTTTTTTTTTTTGTCGTTTAATTCCATCTCTTGGCATCTTTTATGTTCACGCGATCATTTTTGGCACCTTTTTATAAGAAAATCAACACAAATTCTTTAATATAGGATATTTTTACTAAGCAAAAAAAATTTAACGTTTATATTTAGTTAATTATGGTTTAGGAAAGTTTTACAATGTAAAAATTTCACACCATGCATTTCATGGGGTACTTAGTTAAACATTAAAATGTTAATATAAGCCCTGTAAGCCAATCTCTGGTCATATGGGAATTACATTGAGTTATTCATGTATGATATTTTATTAATTTATAATAATTATAAGGTAGTTCTTTATCCATAAGTTTGTGATTTAATTACTTTTTGAACTTATGCAGATAAAGTCCATGGAACTATATATGCCTTGCAAGGAAATTGTATTAAGATACAATTATGAGATCCTTATGTATAAAAGCATTGTCCTTAAAAGTTCCTGATCATTGTATTATTGAGATGAGGCATCAATAATGCTCAAAGATCGGCATATGCTATGTTCCTTATGAAGTAAGCAACCGCTCTCATAGGTTGAAGCATAAAAATACTTGGAACTAGCATGTGGGTGCTTGCCATGGGAGAGCGAGTTCATTGAACATGACCTGTCATGAGAAGTGCATTTGGTACCTCACTCAAGTGTCTATGCAATACTTCTCATGTGTCAGTTGTGTAACTACTTCCTAGACTTGAGACACCAAGTTATCTTGTATGTGGAGTGCTATACTTTGATTTCATCCCTATAGGTGCCTAACCAAAGATGACAAAACAGGATGATTTTGGGTATAGTATGAAGCATATGAAGGCAAGTGAGTGGTCAAAATAGGAATTATCAACCCAAGTGATTCAAGGGGAAGTATCTCATTAGTTTTTTGTTGACATTAGCTTAATCAAATCCTTGGCCAAGGTGATTAGGAGATTATGAAATGAGTTTCATAAGTCTCCATAAAGCTAATGATCTAATTGTAGGAACAAATATGGAAGTCAATAAGAGTGGGCACTACACTAAGCTCTTATCATCTTTGGGATATATGATAAGGGAATGAATTACATTGATAAACTGTACACTAAAAGGTTGTTAAAGAATCTTTTAACTTTCCCAACAATTGGATGGCCATGATGCATTGTTAGATGTCAATCTTGGTCTATGGAATTGAATTAGTTAATTAATATTGAATATGATTCATTTAAATTAATTAATTAATAAAATTATAATTCAATTCCATTATCAACATATTAGGAACCTAATGGGTCACACACAAAGGTTGCAATTTGGATTAAATTGAGAGTGTGATGATTTAAGTTAGACTTAAATCAAACTCTAGGTTTTAACTACTAAAGACCTAATTAAAAGAGTTTAATTTGGCATTAGTTAAATATTATAATTGTTATAATATTAAGGACTTATTTTTGCAAATTATAATAAGTCTAATAATAAAATTAAACCTAGATATAAATGTCACATTATAGCCACTCTTTTTTGAGGTAACAAAAGAAAAAAAAAACTAATAGCTTTTCTTTTGAGTGTCACCACTCTTGAGAGGGTTTTTCAAAAGACTTTTCCATTGATTCTTTGCTAGAAATCAAAGCAGAAAGAAAGACAAATCATTGCCCACTTGCTAGCAGAAGCCCATGGCATAAAGCTTTCTTTTTGAGAAAGATCCATTGAAATCTATGTGCATCATTGGAGGTCAAGCATTTGAGAAACTGTGATTCTTTCACACAAGAAAGTGTTCACATTTTTCAGCACCAAAAAGAAGGCATTTGATTACGATATCATTTGAAATGGTAAAAACCTTTTTTTGATTTTCTTTGGTGTTTAATTTTGCATTAAACAACCAAGGTGATTCCAAGGTAAGATGCATGATTTTTATTTTGTTTCAGTATTTAGTAATCCGCTGTGTTGATGCTTTAATCATGTAGTTCATAGCATAAAATGAATAAAACACTACTTTGAAGGAGTGTTTTAGAAACCCTTGAAAATCTATAATAATTTTCACTTTTTAATTTGACAAAAAAATTACTTGTTTTGTTTATTCTCTTCCTAATGCATTTGCTAGATCAAAAAAGAAATATTAATCACTTGTAAGCAAATTGGCAATGAACAAGAATCGGCTTGTAACATAATTACAAAAAAGCAATAATCACTCTTTTGTACTCCATTTGATAACACATAGAAGCTAAATGAAAAAGGCTTAATTTCATTGTATTGTTTAGTACTTTATTTATATATACAATAGTAGTATTTGATAAGATAAGTTTACACTTAATTCCAAAGAAATACAGGTGATATACACATTAAAACAAAATCTAATTTTAACTTTAAGATAAAGTTCCAAGATATTCTATAGTTGAAAATTTTAAAATAACAATTACTCTCATATGTCCCCCTTGAAGGGTTTCCTTCATGCTCAAAGATCGAGTTTCATGCATTAAAAATAATTAAACAGAGTAATGCGGTGGAATTTAAACAAAAAAAATTGAAACTTCCCTTGGATCACTTGTTTTGTATTTTCAATTGGATGAATCATGCATAAACATTCATTGGTTGAATTGTATACTTTAGTGAGTGATTGTTGAAAATCACAATTCACAAATCCTCCACTTTTATGTGCACTAAAGCCCGATTGTTACAAACCAAAGTTGTCCATATGTCTAGTCTCTAATTGTGATCCACACTAATGACAATTGAATGTGTCGTGATGCTATACTAGTAGCCAAGATTACATAAATCGCACCCAAAATGTTTTTGTTATTGTCAGAACAAAAAGAAGACAAAAGAAGAAAATTTTCATTTCCCTTATAACCTTGTCAATTAGTGGCAAAAAGAGAGTTCTAGGGCTTTTCTTTTTCTCTTATTTTTCTTGATTCCTTTTCTCACAATCTCACAAAAGGTGCAGCACACACATAAAGTATTTATAGTTAGGTTAAAATGCTGATCAACTTTTTGTTTTATTACATTTTAGTCCTCCCACTTAATTAAATAGTTTAATGAAGTCCTTGTTGAAATTCCAAATTTTCAATTAAATACAAATCCCATTTTCATTTCACATTGTCATCTTATTATGTGTGACCCATTAGGTTCCCAACATGTTGGCAATAAATATAAATTAATTCCATTAAGAATTTACATTTATATTTATAGATCATGAGAGGCATCTAGCAATACATCATGACCACCTAAATGTTAAGAGAGTCAAGATGGTTTGACTAACCTTGCAGTGTATAGTATTTTAGTGTAATTCGATCGTTTCATCATATATTTCAGATAGATAGAAAGCCTAGCTTGGTGTCTACTTTTTAACTTATCCACATTAGTCATGTAGCTTTTATATTGACTTATCAAGATTGCTTCGGCCACGGACTTTCAATCAATATAAGTTAAGAGTAAATGAGATATGTCCCCTTCAAATCACTTGGGGTGATAAATCTTCTTTAGACTATTCATTCATCTTTGCATGCTTCATGCCATATTGAAAAATATCTTGTTTGGGCATCTGGTCACCTTCAGACCTGTAAGGGTGAAATCAAAGCATGACAATTCACAAACAAGATGACTTTGTATCACTAGTCTTAGAATTACTTACACTATGACACATGAGAGTATTTCCATTGACATTTGAGTGAAATACCAAATGGAACTCCTATAATGGGTTATAAGTGAACTTGTTCCTTAACAAGCACCCACATACTATCCTCAAGTATCTCACATACTTCACCTTATAAGATCGATTGCTTACTTTTAAAGCAAGAAAGCTTAGCATGTATTAGTCTTTGAGCATTGTCAATGTCCTTAATCTTGACAATACGATGACTAAGAACATATTTAAGAACAAGGCTTTGATGCATAAGAATTTCATAATTATAGCATTTGTAATTCATTTGCAAGGCCATTATGTTCCAAGGGCTTTATCTATATAAGTCTTTCATAACTCTCTATAAATAAATTCATGGATAAAGAAATACCTCATACATTATATAAAATATTAGTGTAATATTTTACAAGCATAAAACTGATTGACTTGAAGGGCTTACACTAACAATCTCCCACTATCATTAAAGTTAATCACCCATGTATCTAATCTTAAAGTCCTTTAAGTGCCGATCATGTTTCTGTCGGTAGAAAACTTTAGTGAAAGGGTCAACTAAATTGTCCTTTGTGGTTACTCTTTCTATATTAATATCACATTTCCCAATGATCTCTCTAATCAGGTGATAACACCACAATACATGTTTGGACCATTGATGAGACCTTAGCTCCTTTGCTTGCGCAATGGCTCCATTGTTGTCACAATACAAAGTTACAAGATAAAAAATTTTGGGAACCACACTAAGTTCAGTTATGAACTTCTTAATATAAACTCCCTTATTCGCTACCTCAGACGTAGAGATGTATTCAGCCTCGGTTGTAGAATCTGCAATCGTTGCTTGCTTGAAACTTTTCCAACTGATTGCACCTCTATTTAAGGTAAATATAAACCCACTTTGCGATTCACTATCATCCTTGTCAGTTTGGAATGCAGTATTTCTATATCTTTTAACTTGGAGTTCAACCCTTCCATAGACCAAGAAAACATCCTTAGTTCTTTGTAAGTACTTAGGGATATTTTTCACAGCAATCTAGTGATTCTCAGTTGGATTTAATTGGTATTTGCTCATGACGCTTAGAGCATACGCCATATTAGTATAGTACACAACATGGCATACATGATAGACCTAATAACCGAAGCATATGGCATCATTTCCATCCTCATCCTCTCTTTTTGTGTCTTCAAACACATATCTTTTGAAAGATGAATGCTATTTAAAATAGGCAAGTGTCCCCTATTAGATTCATTCATACTAAACCTTTTTAGCACCTTGTCTATATATGTAGATTGAGATAATTCTAATAGCCTCTTTGATCTATCTCTGTAGATCTTTATTTCCAAAATATAGGCCGGTTCTCACAAATTCTTGATAGAGAAATGTTTAGATAGCTAGATCTTGACAGTTTGCAACTTTGGTATATGATTTCCTATTAGCAGAATGTCATGAACATATAACACTAAGAAAACAACTGCTTGTCCATTTATCTTCTTGTAAACACATGAATTATTAGGATTCTTGATGAAATTATAATCCTTGATAGTTTCATCAAATATGATGTTCTAACTTATAGACACTTGCTTTAGCTCATAAATGGACTTTTGGGGCTTGCGTACTTTATGCTGACTCTCATTGGATGTAAAACCTTTAGACTGCGTCGCAAACACTTCCTTTTGCAAATTTTCGTTAAGGAAATGCTATTTTCACATCCATCTGCCATATCTCATAAGCATGATATGTTGTAATAGCAAGCAGAATCCGAATGGATTTTATCATGGCAACAGGTGAAAAGGTTTCTTCATAATCGATTCCTTCAATTTGGTTATAACCTTTAGTAACCAACCTAGCCATGTATGTTTATACGTTACCATTCACATCAGCCTTTCTCTTAAAGACCCACTTGTATCCTATGGGTTTTATCCCTTTAGGTGCATTAACCAAAGTTCATACTTGGTAGACATGCATGGCATCTATTTCAGATTTCATTGCCTGAAACCACTTATTGGAATCAATATAAGATATTGCTTCCTCATAAGTAGTAGGCTCATTGTTAATCAATAAAACATCTCTTTCGAGTATAAATTTGTATCTCTCTGGAGCTTGTCTTTGTCTCGTAGACTTATGGAGCACTTGTGTTTGTTGAGCATTGGTTTGAGCATCCAATGCTTCAACCATTGGATTAGGTTCCATAGGGATGTTAGTTTATGGTTATTGAACCTCTTGAAGAATTATTTTACTTTTACTAGTCCCTTCAAGTAGAAACTCTTTCTCCAAGAAGGTTTAGGTTTTGATGTATAAAAATCTCATAATTATAATCTTTATAATTTCTTTGCAAGGCCATTATCGTCTAAGGGCTTTATTTACATATGTCTCTCATAACTTTTTATAAATAAACTCATAAATAAAGAAATATCCCATACATTATATAAAATATTTATAATATATTTGACATGAAATATGACTAATTAATGTAGTATTTACAAATATAAAATTGATTGACTTGCAAGGCTTACACTAACACCTTTAAGATGGTAGAGCCTTTGGTGACATCAATCTTTGGGAACAAATAATGAAATAGAGCTTTAAACATTTAATAATTAAGAGTATCGGTCATGTGGTGGGTTATTTCGCATGACCATTTTTGTTTTACTGCGGCTTTTGTTTGATTGTATAGGGACCTTCCCCTATTGAACTAGATACTTAATACAAATACCAGCCTTAAAAAAAAGTAATAAATTATAGGAATATGTTGAGTACACTACGAAAAAACTAGCTTTTTTTTACGAAATTTTCTGTTGGAAAAAGCTAAAATTTCATTGGAAATACGTTTTTTCGACAGATTTCCAATGGAAAATTTCGTTGAAAATTTCATCGGTAAAAACCTCATCGGTAATGCTATCCGTTGGAAATTTCGTTGGAAAATTTCATTGGAAGGAGCTAATCCGTGGGCTATCTTGCAATAATTCCATTGGAAATTTCCAATGGAATTTTCATTAGAACTTCATTTCCAACGGAATTCCGTTGGAAATTTCCAAAGGAAAATTCCATTGGAATAGCATTTCCCACTGAGAATTTCGTCGAAAATTTCTAATTGAAAATTCGGTTGGAAAATTATTTCCCATAGAGAATTCCGTTAGAAAAGCATTTCCAACGGACTATTTTTGTCCGAAAGGCATTTCCAACAGAATTCCGTTGGAAATTTGTAACAAAAGTTTTCGTTGGAAATGCTTTTCCAACGGAATTTTCCGTTACTAATTTCCAATTGCATGTTTTGTTAGTAATGCTTTTCCAAAAAAAAATTACTAATTAAAATTTCGATAATAAATTATTAATTGACATTCAAAATATATAAAAGAAACACACATTAAAACCTAAAATTCAAAGTCAAATTCGTACAATTAAAAATTGCCATAAACACAAAAAATCTAAAAATGTCAAACACATAACTTGATATAAAGCTAAATGTGTTATTAAATATCTATACTAAAAAGTATCCAAGGCTAGAAATGAAAAAGAGACATCATATTATGAAATATTGCCTTCTTACTTGTCAAGATTTGAGCTTGAAGTACCCGCATTTCCATGTTTTGAAAGCGCAGTAGTCACGATCATTGTTTCCATATGTGCCATAAATTTACTCATACTTTTCGTCATTGCATTCTTAATTTCTTCATGTATTTCGCCACGTATTTCCTCACGAATCTTACCCAAGTTTTTTGATAAATTTTTCAATTTTTCTTCTAATGCAATTGCGAGATTGGTGGCATTTGAGTTGATAGGGCCACACGTAGACTCAGATGTTACTACATTGCTTTGTGTTCCACTAAGTAGAGCTGTAACAGGCACCCAAGTACCAAACCCATATACGTGAGTGCGTGTAGTCTCCATCCGTTCAGTTGCTTCAATCCAAGCATGTGGATCAAACTCTGGCTGAAAAGATGAATCTTCACCATACTTCTGCGATAGTACAGAAGTATACATTTCTTACATAAAAAATTAAATAAGATTAGTATTCAATTATATCATCAATTTTGAAGTAAAAATTAATCCATTTTATACATACACTGGTAGATTTAGACTTGTTATCTATAAAATCACCGTGACCCACCATACGCTTATGCGTCCGGTTGAACACTTCCAAAAAGCTAACATTTCTTTTCATCTCAATTGCCTGCATTTATTTAGAACTATATATACTCAATCATAATCCATATATATAAATAACATGTAAGGAAAAACCAAAGTCAAACTACTAAACATACAATTTAAATTTAATAAATAAAGAAAACCATACATATAAATGTGAAGTAAGATTAATTCATACCATCTTTTTTGCATAAACAACAAATGGAACTGAACCGCCAGTGTGCTTTGGAATGCTTCTTTCTTTTGGCGTTAAACGATTTTGCCTTCCTTTTCTCGATTTGTTTTTCCGTTCTTCTGTACCCCATACTGTATCGACAAGGTCATCCCAAATTTCATTTGTGATCCATTCACTTGACATGCCTTTGCAATCCATAATATTGTTTGTTTTAGATTCTGTCATTGCTTTATTCCTCTCCTCTGAAAGCATGTCTCTTAACTGATCGGAGCAAATTTTATCCCATATTCATCGAACCAAAACATCTTGATTTGTAGGCCAAACACATTTTTCCTACATCAAAATAATATAGTAACTAAAAAAATTGATACAAATTAATTGAGAATAAAAAGTTATAATTTAATTGAATAACAAACATAGTACCTAAAATTTTTTAAATATTAACTCCTTTACATCATTAGGAACTTTCCTCCATGTCAGCCATGGACCGTTGAAGTGATTTTTTATGATCCTTGTTATTGTAGTCTTGACCCCTTGCTCGAAAAAAGTACTAGTACAAGATAAAAGAAAATTATTGCATAATAAAATATATAACAAATATAACTATCTCATTATAATACAAGATCACATACCTCTCTCCAATAGGAGTTATATGCAATCTTTTTGATGGATCTATAGGAGTCTATAATCCTACACTAGGCCCCCTACCCCTTGACTTTAAGGATGAACCATCTACACTCGCACCTAAATCAATAGATGTGGATCTAGACGAATCGTGAGTAGATGTCTCATTATTTACTTGCTTTGCAGATGTAACTAATAAAGAGGGTGGCTTAGAGGGCACATCATTGACCTGCTGCATCTATGCTTGAGTGGATGGATCAACAAACACACTATCATTTGATGGCAATGACATAACTGTAGAGGCATTTGTTGCTCTAGGTATCGGTTTAGAATGCTTCCTTTTAACCATTGTTCCTACAATAATATTTTTTATTAAAATTCAGACAAAAAATTTAAACAAATTTAAACAAATTATAAAAGCATCAAATTGCAATTTATCTGTCATGACCCGGAACTCCCCATCGAGCCTATGACAATCGCCGCGAGGCCTCGACAAACATTCTTCACCCCGAATGCCGATCGAAATCCCGCAAGGCTCTCGTATAAGCTTTCGCACTTCCCCGGTGAGCAATAGCTATCAAATATCAAAATTCAAGGGATTACAAATCATTTTCAAATCAGAACATAACATTTTGTTTTCTAGCTCATAGGGGCACTTTTGTCATTTCTTTTTTTTTTTTGAAAATCTCAAAACTTGCTAAAAATGTAGTAGGTAAGCAGAAAATATATATTTAATGATTTAAAAATAAATTAAGTATCTAAAACGTTCATTTGAAAGCAAATTGTTGACAACTAGTACTATCAAAAATAATAATTGAAATATTCTATTTTGTCATAAAATAAATTTTTATAGAAATATTCGTAAATAATTTTTTTGCACATGAAAGTAAAGTAAAAATTGTATGAATAGAAATACAGATAACCAAAATATAAGTTTTGATCTGCAATGACACGTGGGCCCACCTTTAACCAAAATGCATCGGAAGCTGGAAACCTACAGCTTTACCGATTCGAGTCCAAATGAAAGTCCTTGTCAAAGTCAGCTAACTATGGAATTCTCTGAGCTTGAAATGTGAGGAAATGAGGGTGGTGAGATTATAAAATCCCAGTGAGTAAACAGATACCATCTAAACTATCTAAAGTCGAGTAAATAGAGACAATTAAAATAAATCATCATACTGTAATTTCATTACTTTTCAACTCATTTCAACCAAATAAAATCAATCCATAAAAATCGAGTAATCAACTTGGCTTATGAATTTCTTAAAACTTTGGCTCGTGTCAAAACTCATACTCGGTGATACCTTGCGCAGGGCATCCAACCGAGTCCGCCAAGGTTGTTAAAATTTTGTATAAACTTAAAATATATTTTTAGTTTGAGAAAAATATAGCCGTTCCTTGGCGTTGGCTGAGTTCCCCTTCACGTGGTGGTTTGGCGTGAAGTGAACCCTAAGCTTTACCCCAGGAGATACCCTACGTGCCTCTCCGTTTGAGGTAATAATATAATGGAGTTTACTGTGCCCCTCTAATAGGCTGGTCCACGGAACCCCCTCTGCAGTAAATAATTAATATATAATCCACCAATCAATAAAATTCATTCTAGCATGAGATGGCAATTTATCGCAACCTAGCCTCTCAAGGCTAAATACACAGTATAAATAATTATAACACCAAAATCAGTTTAGCCATTCATGCTCATATATTGTCATAAGCCATTCAATTTAAAATCATAAATTTACAACACAAGCAGACAGTCTCCAATTACTCTATTTTCAAAACCAGTATTCGATTTTTCTAGAAAATTTATAAAATCATTGTATAAAATCGTAATTTCTCTTAAAACATAGCAATTTACCATTTAAACCCATTTTTCATAAAATCACACAATTGTATAAAACTACTCTAGATAATTAAGATGATAATAAGTTCACTCACTGTTCTAGGAGTCGATGTACTCCTAATCCCAGTCTCCAAGCACAATCTCTGTACTTTTACTAGTGTACTTTGCTCACCACCTATCTACAATATACAATACATAATTCACCACATCAATACTTGACCATTATAAAATCAATTCAGGCTCGGTATATATGCATGATATGGTATACAACTTATCCGACTACCGCTTAAATGCGGTGTTGACCTAATTCGGCCTATTATCTCCAATTTAACTCCGAATCAATTCTTCTCACTTTCTACACTCCAATTATAACTAAATTACCTCCATGACTGTGAATGAGATTCAATTTATCAGTCTCGATAGCAAATTACGAAAATACCCCTAGTGGGTAAAAATCGTATTTTTGCTCCGAAAATTTTCATTATTTTTCTAGGCTCATAATTCATCATTTCTTAACCAATTCTCCTAAAATGAAAATCAAATTTATCCTCACTCAACACTTGATAAATTCGGCCATTAATGGTTGTGGGAGAAAATAAATTCTTTTCTTCTTGTTTTGTTTCTAAATATGCTAAACTAACTTAAAACACTAACATAACTTAAAATCAAATTAATCTAACAACTTTCTCTCTCCTAACCCATTTTTCAGAATTGAATTCATCATAATAACTCAATATTCAACCATGGAAATCAAGAACAAAAGCATGGGTAAGCTAGGTATCAAGGAGAACTAAAGAAATTCTAACTTACCTAGCTTGTTTCCTTGATTTCTTCACTTTTTCTTTGAATTTTCCACCTAGGTTTTCTTGTTTTTCCCTTTGTTCTTCCTCTCTTTCTCTCTCTTCCTTGCTTGGCCGGCCATATGAAGAAAATGGGCTGATTTTATGCCTTTTTATAAAGAAACAATAAAATAATAAAGGTATGACACATGGCATTTTCTTATTGGTCCATTTTTAAAATTTTAAAATTTTAATCCTTTTTATCTCCACCACACAATTAGTCAATGGTCAAAATGAGGATAAAGGAAGACCATGTGCTGGAAAAATGTCCTGGTGGTGGAAAATTACAATTTTGCCCCTGGGGTGGCAAAATTACCATTTTACCCTTTTACTCCAAATTATACCGAAATTAAAATTTTTCACTTCTAAACCTCAAATCTTACTCCAATAAGTCAAATTATACTCCAATAAGTCAAATGGGGCCAAAAAAATCTTTTCTAAAATTCTCATTTTGTCCCCAGGTGGCAAATGACCATTTTGCCCCTAGATAGCGAAAATTTCGGTTTGACTCCAAATTGATCCTCGAACTCCGAATCACCATATTAAACCATTCTGGGACTTTAAAATTCTTAATTTCATCGTAAATTCTCTATTTGATCTAGTTCGAGGCTTAAATCAACTTTGTTGTACCTCTAGGTACAATACCGACTTTTGTAAATTTTTCGGGACTCTCCTAGCATGCAAACATGCTATCCATCACATGTATGTCATGACAAATATTTTTATAGAGTCGGGCTTGTCATCTTCTCCCCCACTTGGATCAACCATATGATCCTTCTTCTTGACTGATTTCGATATCCAGTTAAATATTAATATTTTAATATTATTTCATTAATAAAATATTATTTTATTCTAAAAATTTTATCTTGTCTCCTTGGTACCCGAAATACCTTATTATGCCTCACTTTCGAAATATTTTATCCTAAACTACTCTTTTCGTCTTTTATCACTTTTAAACATTTTAATTGACCTCAATTTGCATTCGATCAACTTTATTTATCACCATATCAAAGTATGGGGTATTTCATTATTATTTTGTAATTCCTAATGATGTGTACAATAAAAGATGCCATTATAAAGTATTCACTTCGACAATTGAAAATATAAACTATAATAATTGTATAACATGTCAAGATCTTCAAAACAAATAACTAAGTTAAACAACAGTGTAACAAAAAATACAAAACCGATATCATATATGTCTACTGTCATCATTCACTTTCAGAATAAGCAAACGATTGGGAGTCAATATTATCACTATCATCATAACAAGTTTCTTCATCTTCATCTTCATCTTCAACTTCTTCTTCTTCATCTTCATCTCTTTCCATGTCATCTGTTTCATCTTCATATCTTTGTATGTCATCTTCTTCATCCTCAATCAAGAGATTAACCTCTTCATAAACACCACTTGTTAAAATTGTAGAGTTTTCAAGTTCTTTTGAGGGAGCAACATTAATTGGAATAGAGACATCATCTTCTCGGTACACTTCTTCATTTAAATCAATTTCATTTTCTTTATCTCCACTATTAGGATAATGGAATCTACTTCTAACTTTTGTTTTAAATACTACCCACCAATCACGTCGGTCTCTTTTGGTGGACGGATAACTACTATAATAAACTTGCTGAGCTTGTCCAGCTAAAACAAATGGTTCATTAGTGGCAAGTATTGAGTTGTGTTTAATTTCAACAAGACCATGAAAAAGGTATACCTTAATACCTTTTTCAGTGTCAAACCAATGACACTTAAATAGCACAACTTTTTTTTTGATACCAAAATACTCCAACTTGATTATATCCACCAAAATACCATAAAAATCGCGTTCATAATCATTGTAAAAACTCCCTTTTATGCATACCCCACTATTCATTGTCTTACGATTTTGCCCATAGTCTAGGGTGTGAAACTTAAAACCATGCACGAAGTATCCTTTGTAACACCTTAAATTACATCTTGAACCATGAGAGATTTCAAGTATACGTGGGTCAATTTCATCCCTACGTTCTGCAACCTACCAACATGTAATAAAAGATCAAGAATGGTTAATTTTCATAAGTAACGCATACTTTTTTATTAAAAGTTTACTTCTAATTTACATAAACTTACATATTCTTTAAACCATTTCATGAATCTTGC
This sequence comes from Theobroma cacao, assembly GCF_000208745.1. Lineage (NCBI taxonomy): Eukaryota > Viridiplantae > Streptophyta > Magnoliopsida > Malvales > Malvaceae > Theobroma > Theobroma cacao. The sequence goes on from NC_030858.1 coordinate 27,263,276, forward strand.
ATCACGTACTTTCTCCAATTCATCTTCTGATGTATGCACATTTCTTTTCACCATATCATCAAATATCCTATCATCATATCCGTAATTAACAAATTAAGTTTATTCTATGATTAATCATTTAAGTTTATGGTAGAGTAGTACTTACTTAATGTATGGGAGTATTTCTTTGCAATTCATTAAAACATATAGCTCAGCGGCATAAAACTCATCCTCATTTAAAAATCGAGATTTATCTAGTGGACCAAAAGCTCGTCCAAGATGAGTGAAAATCGAAAAACGACCACAAGAGTCAACATCTCCCCTATCATCATTACGTGGCACTTGATTTAATCTTATTCGCACAGTAGGATCAAAATACAATGAGCAAAATGAGGAGATTTCCTCGATCATATAAGCCTCACATATAGATCCTTCAACAAAGGCTCGATTTTTCACTTTCTTTTTCAAAGTATGCAAAAACCTAAACATCATAATATTCATGATACTTAATAAGTACCTAAAACTCTTCTAATAAACTGATAGAAAAAAAATAACAGATAGAGTACCTTTCAAATGGATACATCCATCGATACTGGACGAGTCCTCCAACGTTTCCCTTATACGGTAAATGAATTGGTAAATGCACCATAGAGTCAAAGAAACCAGGAGGAAAGATCTTTTCTAGTTTGCATATAGTTTCACATATTTTTGCTTTCTAATCTTTTATGTGATGTACATGTAGTTCAGTTGAGCATAAATCTCTAAAAAAATGAGATATCTTAGTAATCGCATCCCAAATTGAGTGAGGCACCATATCACGAAAGACAATTGAGAGCAATCGCTAAAGAAAAACATGACAATCATAACTTTTCATCCCATAAAATTTGCAATCGATCTCATTAACATACCAAGATATGTTCGATGCAAAACTATTAGGTAACCTTAATTGTTTCACCTAAGCACAAACAATTTTTCTTTCCTCCTTACTGAAAATGTACGAAGCCTTAAGCATAAAAATTTTTTCATTATTTTCCATTAATTCTAATTCTGGACGCTTGTAATAAACCTTCAAATCTTGCCGTGCCTTTAAGTTGTTTTTCGTCTTCCCCTTAACATCCATCATTGTGTTGAATACATTCTCAAATACATTACGTTCAATATGCATCACATCTGGATTGTGACGAATAAGAAGCATATGACAATAAGGTAATTCCCAGAATATACTCTTTTTCACCTAATTATGACTTACACCGTAACTCGGAATCTTTTGTTCACCACATTTTGTTCCAAATGGGAGATCAAGAAGGGAATTCAATGTTGACAATATTTCTTCACCTGATAATCAAGGAATTAAGATGTCACGCTCAACTCTTTTTCTAAGAAATTTATCTCTCTGCCTCTTAAAGGGATGATTAATTGGCAAAAATTGTCGATGACAATAAAAAAAAAAAAGGTTTCCTACCATGACCCAATATGAAAGCTTTAGAGCGTTCCATGCAATAAGGACATGATAATCGTCCATGAGTGCTCCACCCTGACAACATACCATAAGCAAGAAAATCATTAATTGTCTATAATAATGGTGCCCATAGTTGAAAATTTTGTTTCCTATAAGCATCATATGTGATAACACCCTTAGTCCATAATACTTTCAACTCATCTATCAAAGGCCTCAAGAAAACATCTATGTTTTGGCTTGGACTTTTCTTCCCTGGAATAACCATATTAAGAAATATATATGGTTGTTTCATACACATCCATTGGGGTAAATTGTACACAGTGAGCATTACAAGCCAAACAGAGTAAGGTTTTGTAGTTGGTCCGAAAGGATTGAAACCATTAGTACATAACCCTAACCCGACATTTCGAGGTTCCATTGCAAATAACTCATGTGTGCGATTGAAGTGTTTCCAAGCCTCACCATCAACAGGGTGTCTAAGTACTCTGTCATCACTTTGGTTCTACGCATGCCACGTCATATGTTCATCAATTGTTCCTGTCATATAAAGCCTTTGAAGCCTTGGTATAAGTGGCAAGTAACGCAAAATCTTATAAGGAATTTTCTTCTACCTTTGGACACTTGATTTCCTCAGTTTATACCGAGGATGACCACATATCATACAATACTCCAAATCAACAGTTTCCTTATAAAACAAGATGCAATTGTTTTTACAAGCATGAATTTTGATATATTCAAGTCCAAGTTTTGCCATCTTCGTTTTCATTCTATAGAAGTCACTAGGTGAAGTTTCATCTGATGGCAACATATTCTTTACTATCCCCAACAAACGATCAAAACACAATCCACTCAAATTAAACTCTGATTTAACATTTAAAAGTTGTGAGACAGTTGAAAGCGTTGTGTACTTTGTGCAACCTGACCACAAAGGTTCATTCGCGTTCCTTAACAAAGAGCAAAAGCTACCCGCATTTGGATTTGGATCTTCCTCCACAAATCTTGATTGATCATCATGACTAGAATTGAAAGCAACTTCCGGACCCAGAGCATCTCTAACCATTCTAGCATATGGATTTTCTATTTCCTCTTCATATGTTGGTTCCTCATATTCCCCTTATTCCCCATGACAAGCATATGGTTCTCCTTGCATGTCATCTCCACTTCTAGATGATTGTCCAACATCATATTCCCCATATAAACTCCATACTGTGTAAGCACCAGTAAAACCCTTTTTTAAGATGTGATCCGTCACCTTATCGAAATTTAAAAACTTGTTGTTGCTACACCTAGAGCAGAGACATCTAATCTTATTCTCCCACATAAATGTACAGTTAGATAATGCAAAATCAATGAATTGTTCAACTCCAACTATAAATTCATCTCTAATGAATCCATCATAAGCTAGTCGATTGTACATCCAAGATCGATCTCCCATCATTTTCTAACCCTAAGTTTCATAGAATATGAAAATCAAGAGAAATTCCTATTCATGTTTACAATTAAAAATATGTACAAAATATCTATCAAGCTAAGATCAAATTAATTTGGTAATTTGAAAGTAAAAAATATCTAACTCAAATGTAACATAAAAACCAATCTCAATAAACCAAATAATCCCATCTCTATATCCTTTCTACCATTATTATATATATGAAGACCATCAATGGGTAACTCACATTGATATCAACTTGTTCTCCCCAAAATTATACTAACCTGCAACCAAAGAAGTCGCTATTTGCAAACAAACCAAAAAGATATGTTGCTTTGAGTATGTGATGCTTTATCTAATCAATCAACCTGCAATAGATTAGGAGAAGTATCAACCAAAATTGTCAATGTGATTATGGTGAATGCTTTAGTTTCTCTATTAAAATAGTGCACTTGGAGATAATCTATTATTTAGATAGCCACATAGAAACAAAATAACAATCAAGCATTCATTAGCAATAGAGAAACTCCATAGAGAAATCATTGAGCTAGAAAAGCAACTTTATGCTAAACAAGCACTGGAGATGGAGAAACAGCGCATGAAAGGTGCTTTGCATGTAACGCAGCACATGGAAGGGGATTGAGAGATAGAAATGAAGACAAAGATGGAGGCAATTGAAGAAGAACTAAAAAAGAAGGAAGAAGAGTTGGATGACTTGGAAGAACTTAATCAAGCTCTTATTGTCAAGGAATGTGTTCCTTTTAAGATAATCACAGACAAGGAAGGAAACACAAAGGAAATTCTTGATGAAGAAGATGAAAAATTGTCTACCCTCAAGATTGACTTTGGTGATGAAATATACACTTCCGTGACCACGACTTTTGCACAGATGAAGGGGGACAAAAACCAATGGTAGTTACACAGCCCCGACACTGTGGAATTTCATTGAAGGGAGGAGGGCAACATTGGCAGAGTTAATAGAGCATTTACTGAAGCAGTGAAAATAGCAGAAGCGAAAGAGATGCAGAAGGTACTTTAACAAGTTGTGAACACAAAAAAATAGTGTGACTGAATGTGCTTACGCTTTATTTCTTCTACAATTTCTGGGTAATCAAATTTAAGCATTCATTAGCAATAGTAAGATGAAGGAGTAAATGCTATTGAATTGCTAGATGAAGTGTTACAAGAGAAAGCCAACTTGAAATTTTAAAATTTTATCACAATGAAATCTACTCCATTAGTTCTTAAAATTACAACCTTCAAGGAACCCTTTTAAATCACAACCATGAAAAAAATTCGTTTGAGTCTCTTTCAAATCACTTGAATAATGGCCTTAAATTAAAATTTCTAAACACCCTTTTCCACTTTCAATATAATGATCAGATCAATCCACAAATTCAAGCTCATAAACTGCTTCCAATAAAAACAATTGCTAAATCAACCTACATAGCAAAAAAAAAAAAACTAATCAAATTAATTTCTAAAGCTTTCTAATTTACTCAGATGAAAAGTAATATTTTTTATTGTTACAAATAAATGATAAAAGATTAACTGCTATTTTTTAATCAGAAAGCAAATAATAAAAAAGCTGAAAAGGCATATGTATCAAAACAGGAGATCAATGGATGCAAATCTATGCAAAAGAAAAAAAAAGATTAATTTCGAATCTTTAATTCTACATTCAATAACTCCTATTCAAAGCAACACCCTTTTTAATAAACAAGTACTAAAAATTGTCTTCCAAAATTTAAATAAAGTGAAAGTCCCATATTTCGCACCAGAAACAACCCAAAAAAGCAAAATTCTTCAACACATAAACAAAAAAGCTGATTAAAGACCAAGATCAAGATCAGCAAACAAATCAGTGGGGTCATGCCGGTACGACTGCATATGCGTTAGAAAGGTCAATGCCTCCCCTATGACACCCTAAACTGGGCAAAACTTATAACAGGCTGCCAGCTTCCCTGCAACATGGACCTAAAAAACACAACAAAAAATTTAAAATTAATGAATGTGAAAAAGGAAACAACAGAGGAAGGGCAATTCCAGGGCGAGTAAAGGGGTAGTGAAAATGGGCAGAGAGAGGATTGAAGGGAGAGTGAAGGAAGGAGGATAGATCGTATAGAGGGAAAGTGGAGAGCTTTCAAAGAGAGAAACATGAACATTTCATAGAACAAAAATAACAGGTACAAAGAAAGAGAAGGCACGTCATCTTATCATCACACCAGCATTATCAAATTCACCACAATAATTCTAAACCCAGAAAAAACAAAATCTGAAACAAAAATAAAATATAAGCTAGAGAAAATGAAAAAAGCAAAACAAGCTACCCTCCACACTAATATCACAACATCTGATCTCAAAACCCTTAAAAAACAGCACAAGAATGTTTATTCAGTAGCCAAGGGCGAAAAGTTCCAGCAACAACTTTGGAGGGTTCCCAATCGAGCTCGGCTTTAGCTTCTCTTTGGGATTTCTTCGCTTCGGGTTCTACTATGTCACGACCTGGTACTCCCATCGAGCCCGTGACAACCGTTGCGGTGTCTCGATAGACACTCATTACCCGGAATGCCAACCGGAATCCCGTAAGGCTTTAATATCAGTTTCTCATTTCCCTTGTGAGTAACCGTCGCCAAATATCACATTTTAAAAGATTTTAAACTATTTCCAACTTAAAACAATAAAAAAAATAATTTTGTCTCACAAAGGTATTTTAGTCATTTTTCTTTGAAAATTTCAAAACTAGCTAATAATGTAGTATACGGTGCAAAACACATATTTCATAATCAAAAATAATGTTGGATGTCTAAAACATTTGTTTAAAAATGAAATTATGACTATTAGAATAAAATAAAAATATTGAATAAAATATTCAATTTTCTCGTAAAACAATATTTTTTTCGAAACTAGCTAATAATGTAGTATACGGTGCAAAACACATATTTCATAATCAAAATAAATTTGGATGTCTAAAACATTTGTTTAAAATGAAATTATGACATTAGAATAAATAAAAATATTGAATAAAATATCCAATTTTCTC
>NC_030858.1:27271605-27327429 GCF_000208745.1 Theobroma cacao
CAAGGAGGAAAGTGAGCTGATTTTGGTGATTTTAGAAAGTTATTGGCTGATATTTAATGGTTAGAAATGTTGGAGAGAAAATGGGACAATTTAGAGCTAAAATGGAGCGCGTTAGCAATTTATCGGGTAAAGTGCCAAAAATAGGTTAATACCGCGTTTAAGCCTTTTTAGGCTATTGCATTTCATACCATGCATTAGTATAGGATTTAAGTCAATTGTATAATGATTTAGCATCAATGTAGTGAATTGTGTAATTTTTGCAATGTGTCTACGAGGAGAGCCTTCCGGTAAAGGCAAAGAAGTCGTACCCGACTAACAGTGATCGAGGCACCTAAAAAGCAATTAGTTTGTACAAACGGTGAGTAAACCTATTATTATTGTAAATTATATAGAGTTTATTTTTAAATGCTCTTTATGTATTTTATGAAATAAAAACGAGATTAAAACAGGATTTTTGTTGTTTTAGAAATAAATGTGACAAATAAAAATATATTGTGTTGATTATGAAATTGAGTAATTTGAGGCTGCCAATTATTTTGAAATATATATTTTCCTATGAATGACTTATGAAATATGAGTATATGTGGCTATATTTGATAAATTGCATTGGGAATTTATGTAAGCTGTTTTTACTATGCAGGCTGGGTAAATAAATAAAAGCCACGTTATACTGTCGAAATTTTATTAAAATTGGTGGGTTTAGTCACTGCAGTGACGGGTTTCCGTGGACTGCCTATTAGAGGGGCACGGTAAATCCAGTTACATAATTACTCCGGTTGTAGGGGCGATGAGGGTAACTCTTGGGGTAGTATTAGAGCTCACTTCACGTCGAACCCCCACGTGAATGTGTAACTCGGCCAATTCCAAGGAACGACTTGTTTTAAAATAAAAATGTGTTTCACATGTAAATATCTTAACAACCTTGGCGGACTCGGTTAGATGCCTCTGCCAAGGTATCCCCGATGATTAGTTTTGGCTTGAGCATTGTTTTTAATAAAAGTCAGAAGCCTTAACAATTGTTTTGGTAAATTACAAATATTTTATGGTTTAAGAAATAAATTGAAAACCTTATGAAATGGTTTGTAATTTGTTGTTTAAACTTGCCTCCATTTTACTCGCCTTTAGATATTTATGATAATGTCTGTTTACTCATTGGGATTGCAAAATCTCACTTACCTCCTTTCTAAATATTTCAGGCCTGTGGTAGCTTGTAGATACCCTATTTTGTCGAGGATTTCAGTTGATATCTCTATCTCACAGACAGTAGGTTACTATCACCAGTACTTGGTGTATTCATGGGCCACTTGTCATTGTAATTACTATTGTACATTATAACTTTGTAAATTATGATATGTATGAATTTATTTTACTTTCACGTTACAAAGGATTACTTACACGTGTTTCTATAAATATTGTTTTATATAAAAATACTATATTTTAATCAATATTTTGAATAGTAATATTTATCTATAAACTTTTTTTTTCAAATAAAAATTTTGTCTTTTGATTTATTTGAGCCGAAAACGACTGGTAATTGTTTTAAACGGAATGTTTAACAACGATTGTTCACAAGAAAGGCAAGAAACTAATATGTAAGCCTTGCGGGGTTTCGATTGGCATTCTGGGTAATGAGTGTCAATCGGGACGTCGCAGCGATTGTCATGGGCCCGAGGGAGGTTCTGGGTCGTGACAAATTTTCTTGCCTTTATCGGAGGACTCACCACCTTGACATAGTACATAATCGAGAAACTTACTACATTGGTACTAAATCGAAATTAAACTAATTTAGACTAGTAATGCATGATATGGAATGCAAAATGCACGGGTAACCATCTAAACCCGATATTAGCCTAATTCGTCTTATCACCTGATTAATTGGCCAACGCCTCCAATTTAGCTCCAAATTGCTCCATTTCTTTTTCAATACCTTAATTCCCCAAACAAAAGTCAAATAACCTAAAATTTGGCAAAACCATCTTCACTTTTCTTCTTAGAATTTTTGGTCAATAATGGTGCATTAACACTGTGATTTTTCCTACTACTTTTTCACACCATAGTTCATCATTTTCTAACCAATTCTCTTAAAATAAAAAAAATCAATTTCATCCTCACTCAATACAAGGTAGGTTCGGCCATTGATGGGTGATGGGGAAAATGAATTCTTTTCTTGTTGTTTTACTTCTAGACATAGTAAACTAACCAAAAACTCTAACATAACTTGAAATCAAATCAATCCAACATCATTCTCTCTCCATACCCATTCGGCTAGCCATGAATTCACCATGAAAACATGAAATTTAACCATGGAAAATGCAAAATAATGTATGGGAAAGGTAGATCACAAGTCAAAATCAAGAAATTTTACTTTTGATTGCTTGATTACTTGAAATCCATCAATTTTTCTCTTGAATTTTCACCCTAGGGTTCTTGTTCTTTCTTTTCTTCCTTTGTTCTTCTTTGGCCGGCCATATGAATGAGAAATGGGCTGATTTTATGCTGATTTTTAAGCCAGAAAATAAAAGGATTTAAATTTGACACATGTCACCATTTCATTGGTCCATGTGTCATACTTAGCCATTAAGCAATCTCTCTCCACCACTTAAATTTTCTCAATTATCCATGATAATATTGGGTAAAATTCATGTACTGGACAAGTGTTGGGTGATGTAAAATTACAATTTTGCCTTTAGGCAACAAAATGACTATATACCCCTATGCTCGAAAAATACTGAAATTAAAATTTTTAACTTCTCAAACTCAAATTATGTTCCAAATGATCAATCTCAGTCAAAAACTTATTCCAACATTCCAATTTTAACCTCGGGTGGCAAAATTACCATTTTACCCCTAGATAGTGAAATTTTCGGTTTGACTCCAAATTGATCCTCGAACTCCAAATCACCATTTTAAATCAGTCTTGGACTATAAAATTTTCAATTTCACCTTAAAATCTCTATTTGATCTAGTTCAATGTTTAAATCAACTTTGTTATTCCTCTAGGTACAATACCTACTTTTGTAACTTTTTCGAGACTCTCTAGCATGCAAATATGCTATCCATTACATGTATGTCATGACAAGTATTTTATAAGGTTGGGCTTTACATACTATCTATTAGAGCTTCTTTAGACCTCGATCCAAAGGAAAGGAGAGGTGAACGGAGGCCATAGAAAGCTCGACGACAGATAGGGACGACGTCAAAGGAGGAGCGATTTCTATCTAGGTTTTGCAGAAAGGGAAGAGGGATTGATAAACAAAATAACAAAAGGAAAGGAAGAAACAGAGAGCCGGACATCTAAGGTTAAGTATAAAAATTGTCCTGTAAAAAGGACTAGGCCTCTAGCCCATGAATGCCCATTAGCTTCAATTCAAGGGTGTTGGGCTTAAATCCAATTAATTGAATAAGTTATTGGATCCCTTTTATATTTTTCAGCCCATTTTATTTTCATTCATACACAAGTTTGACTCTCTATAGTCTCTATATCAACAAAAGTGTAAATAATTTATATTTTATTAAAAATTAAATAAATTATAAATAAAAATAAAGTTTAATATATTTATATTAAACTTATTATGTAATGAATAATTAATAATAATAATAATATCTTTAGATATTCATAACATATTAGACATTAATGTACAATGTAACATATTTATTATTATTAAATTATGAACAAAATTAATATTATTTTATTATTTATTTATAATATAATATTTATTAATTATTAACTAAATTTATCATTTTGTAAAATATTGATTACTTATTTATAATAAGCACAAGTAATTTTTTATCAAAAGTGTCAAGCCCTGCTCTATAATATATTTGCCATATTGTATAGGTAATTGATAGAATGTCTGCATACTTGAATGCCTCAGAAATCGTTAAAAGACGATATTGAACCTAATGATACAATTAAGTTGAATTAAGCCTCGAACTAGTCCAAATAGAGATTTTAAGATGCAATTGAGAATTTTAAAAACCCAGAATGATTTAATATGGTGATTCGGAGTTCGAGGATTGATTTAAAGTCAAATTGGAATTTTCATGATGTAGGGGCAAAATGGTCATTTTGCCACTCAAGGGCAAAATTGAAATTTTACAGCACCCAACACTTGTCATGCCTAAGTATTTCATCCATTAACATTTTATATTATGGATAATTGAGATATTTTATGTGGTGGTGAAAGAAAGCTTAGTNTCATGCCTAAGGATTTCATCCATTAACATTTTATATTATGGATAATTGAGATATTTTATGTGGTGGTGAAAGAAAGCTTAGTTGTTAAGTGTTAAACATGGACCAATGGAATGGTGACAAGTGGCAAGCTTTCATTTCTTTATAATTTACATTAAAAATCAGCACATGACTCTCCCATCTCACTCCCATATGTTCAGCCTCACCAAGGAAAAGAGGAAAGAAAGAAATAACAAACCCTAGTTAGCAAAAATTCAAGGGAAAATTGGTGGATTTCAAGGAATTAAGCAAGTAAAGGTAAAATTTCTTGATTTTAGCTTGTGATCTACCTTTCCTATGCATTCTTTTTCATTTTTCATAGTTGAGAATCAAGTTTGCATGAAGATACCTTTGCTGGCCGGACATGGGGGGAGGGATTTTGATCTTGGATTTAGCTAGATTTCATATTATTCTAGTGTTTTTAGTTGTTTGGTGATGTTTGGCATGGAAAACAAGCAAGAAATTTCATGCCCTTCACCCACACCCATTGGCTGAATTTTTCAAGAGAGAAATTGGAAAATGGACTTTGATGAATTTCATGCTATTTAGGTATTTTTAGTTGTTTTATGATGTAAAGTGTAAAAAAATCAAGTATGAAAAATCATAGTGTTTATGCACCCACCATGGCCGAATTTCATTAGGAACCTAGTGATGATGATTCTTGTGTTATTTAGTTAGAATTTAATGAATGGAGGTGATGGAAATCGAAAATGGTAATTTTAAAGTATAGTTCTTTTAGTGAATAAGTTGAATAACAATGAGAAAGTCAAGCTCATTGAGGTGCTTTGGTGTATTTTGGGACATTGGAAGTGTGATGAATATAATTGGAGTCAATTTGGATGTTTTGGTTAAATCAAAGGTGGAGAGTTCGATTTAGGTCGAAAATCGATCCATTCTGATCACAATTGAACCAACATGTAACACCATCTTTAAGTGACTAACCAAACAACCTCATGCATTCATATAGAGCCTGAAATAGATTTATAATGACATGACACAATATATTGAATTATTTGTCGTGTATTGTGTATAGGTGGTGAGTCTTCTAACAAGGGTAAAGACATTGTGCCAGAGGACCAAGAATAGGAGTATTTCGAACTCCCGATATCGTGAGTAACCTTATTATCGTCTTAATTATCTAAAGTAGTTTTTATTCGTTTTTGTGATTTTATAGAAAAATGAGTTTAAATGGTAAATCCTTATGTTTAATACGTAAAATGTGATTAAATGAAATGAGTTTTATAAATCATTTTGAAATTGAATGATGATTTTAGAAATTGAGTAATTGGAGACGGTTTGATTGTATTGTAAATTTATTGTTTGAATTGAATGGCTTATGGTGATATTGGCATGAATGGCTGAATTGGAAATTGTGTTGAATATATGAACTGTTTTGCTTTGCCTTGACAGGCTGGTAATATTATATTAGCCATGTTATGCTGCCGAAATTTTATTGATTTGGTGGGATATCGATTAGCTTACTGCAGTGGGCGGGTTTCTGTGGACCAACCTATTAGAGGGGCACAGTAAATCTCGTTATATTTTACCTCGGTACAAGAGGCGCAGAGGGTAACTCCTGAGGTAAAGCTTTAGAGTTCACTACACGCTAAACCACCACGTGAGGGTGAACTCAGCCAACACCAAGGAACGGTTATGCTTTTAAACATAAAAATGTGTTTTATGCGTATATGAACTTTTCTTTAACAGCCTTGGCGAACTCGGTTGGATGCCCCGGCCAAGGTATCCCCAAGAATAAGTTTTGGCATGAGTCAAATTTTTAAGAAATTTATAAGCTTATTTATTTTGCTTTTATACTACAAAAATTATTTACGGATATCTCTATAAATATTGTTTCATAAGAAAATGAACTATTTTATTTAATATTTTTATTTTATTGTAATAGCTATCATTTCACTTTAAATGAATGTTTTAGACATCTAAACTTATGTTTTGTTATGAAATATGTATCTTTCACTCGTATACTACGTTTTTAGATGGTTTCAAAATTTTTAACAAAAAATGACCAAAATACCCCTGTGAGATGAAAATTATTTTTTATTGTTTTGGTTTGGAAATAGCTTATAATCTTTTAAAATATGATATTAGCAACTGTTGCTCGCAAAGGAGGTGAGAAAATTGATATTAAAACCTTGCAGGGTTTCGGTTGGCATTCCGAGTAATAAATGTCTATTGGGACATCGCAGCAGTTGTCACGGGCTCGAGGAGAGTACCGGGTCGTGACAAAAAGTCTGTAATTTTATTACTTGATACCGAAGTCAAAATAACTTAATTTGGATTTTATAAATTACATATAAAAATAAAAAAATGAAATAAACCCAAAGCAACCAAAAAATCCAATTTAAAGATACTAGGTATCTAATATAATAACTCTCCTTCCTATAATACAATTAAAAGAACCTAAAACCATTTTTGATTTACAATCACCAATTTTCACTAATGCAGCTAGAAGCTAACCATTAACAATCTATTACCAGAAGCTAACTATTTAAAGTATTTATAGCTACCATTTATAGTACCTTTCAATCCACGGTTTTCTGTGTATTACCAGAAGCTAACCATTTACAGCCCACAGTCATTTAAAGTATTTCCTTACTGCCTGTCTCATATTCATTCATAAACTCTAGTGATCCACTTAACTTAAGACTTTTTCCTAATTAAACCAAAGAGTCCTAATCAAGACTTTACTTAAGATAATTAAACTAAAACCGAATTCTGATATCTACACTCCTTATCCATCACTAATCACTAATCACTAATATGTTAATTTTATATAATATATATTTATATGTATTACTTTATTATTATATATATGTTATAAAAAATAAGATAATAATTACAAATAAAGTTATTAAAATATAATCATATAAATAAAGTTAATAAAGTTACTAATAAAGGTTATAATTACTAATAAACTATTATTAGTTTTTGTTTAATATATTATTGATTTTTATACCCTATTTTTATGCAAGAAAACATATTTATATTTTTAATATTATAAAATTCAGTGTGTATATATTTTATTTTGTTAATATATTTCCTATAAAGATTAATAAGATATATTAAAAAAAACTTAATATATTTTGAATAAAAAATTTAAAGAGTAGTAGGAAAATTCCGTTGAAAAATCTAACGGGCTTTTAAATTTTTTCCCACCTTAAACTTTCCAACGGATTTTCAACAAATTATTTTCCGTTGGAAACTTCCAACGGAAATCTGTTGGAAATTCCGTTGAAACTTTCGGAGGTAATAAATTTTTTTGGCAAAAAATATTTCAGATGGATTTCCAACATAATTTATCCGTTGGAATTATTCCGTTGGAAATTTGTTAGAGATCCGTTGTTAAAGGTCATATAGAAATTCAATTTAAAATTTCCAATGAATTTTTTTTCCGTCGGAAAAACTTAATTTTCTTGTAGTGACATAAGTAGCTAACATTTATTCATATTCTTTTGTTTCTTTCAAACGTTTCTATTTTATTGAATGAAGATATATAGCTTGCAAAGCTTCACAATCAAAGATATTGAACTGTAATAGAAAATACAATCACCTTGAAAATGCCTAAAGACATGAAGAAGAAAAAAACAAAACAAGCCGTAGGAAATGACGCTGGAAACATGAAGAAGATAAAAGGCAATACAAGCCTCGAGAGGTAATGCCTGGAAACAGAAAAATAAAGGGTAAAAGGAGTTCGTATGGAAGACATTAATTCATATTCTCTCCAATAAAAAAGTAATCCAATATGCCAAATGCTTCATTCTTGTATGAAAGATAGGATTCTTACAAGTGTAGGTAGCAATGATATTGTCACGATAAAATGTTGGAGGAGCGAAAATTGTAACCTTAAGCTCCTTTAACAAGGATTGAATCCATGTAACTTTAAAAACAGTAGCAACTATTGCTCTATATTCTGCGTCAGAACAAGAGCGAGCCATTATTTACGCCTCCACAGTGAAATTAAGTATTCATACTACTGCAATTGATACACTCGCAATTTTTATTTGCAATTTGCACAAATATATTTTTGGCCCAAATTTAGTAACTTTTACAACTTCAAATGCTAATGCTATATGGAACACCCTTTCCTGTAACCCCAGGCTCAGAGAAGGGCTTCAAAAGCTCATAAGGAGTAATGCCTGCTCCATTTCGGTTCCTTAAATTACAGTCTGCATTTCTTTCATCGATAATGCCTTCAAGCTCCTTCAGCTTTCCTTTAAATCTTTCAAATACCGCCTTTATAACAAGATTTTCAGCCCATGATGGCTCTACTTTGTCTCCCAAGTACTCCTCATCCGGTGAGTGATGTGAGATCACATCCCAAACAGCCATGGCTCGAGTAGCTTGAATTTGTGAAGGGAGGCATTCAAGTAGTGCAGCTTCAGGTTTTCTCAAGAAAAGTCTCCAATCTTCTTCAGTGGGGTCTTCACTGGGCATTTTTGCTCTAGTGAAAGAAGGCCTGCTGGGGAAGTAGCCTGCATAAGTATATTGGCCAAAGTTCACAGCCGCATGGTGACCTGATGCCACCCAAATTATAGTCATGAGGATCTCAATTAGGTCCTGTGGGGTTTTAAGGACAGGCCACCATGGTTCATCCTTCTTGTCTCCATGGCCTACTGTTCGAATTTCTTTCCACCATGCTTGAAGCTCTTGGTCAGAGTCGACCATATTTGCTTTTGGGTAATAGTGGTTGACATACTCAGTCACCCATTGTTTGAGGGCATCCCAGATGAAGAGACCATCATTGGCATAGGGGTAGTCTTTGATTGTTAGCCTTAAGCCTTGAGGAGCAGTTGGATCTTCAACAGCCATTCCCCTGGCAATTAGAAAAGAAAAAGTAATCAAAAACAAAAATTTATGCAAAAAAAAAAAAGGAAGTAAAGTAATGAAATCACCTGCTAATCAAATCCGCAGGCAGTGATTGCTGGTCAAATCGCCAATGTTGGTCATAAAAGACAGAGCCAACCTCTAGATAATACTTGCCAAGGGTGAATATTTTCTCAATTGGCCCATCGGCACATATTAATGATTCTCTGGCTAATGCATTGATCTCCATCGTGTAGCGGAGATGAGGATGTAGTAATCTATAAATTGGATGCATCATACTGAGTTGTCGATTAGTTGCAATGATATAAGGTTCACCACAAGCGTGAGTTCTCAACCTACAGGAGAGATTTTTAGCCGTTCCTTTTGTTAAAAGCGGTTAAAGAACCCAGAAGAAATTAATTGAAACAGTGGAATATATACCAGTGACTAACAAGCTGGTGATAGACTGAATCGTGAGAAAGAACATGAGTTTTTGCAAGTTTCCAAAGCCAGTCTCCTGTGGAATGGAAACAAGGCGTGTAGACTTCCTTCCACTGCGGTTTCCCATCCATTGGTGGTCGAGTCAGCTCGATGGCTATAGGCCTCAAAGTCTCATCTGGGTTCAAGAAAAATATCGTACGTGATCCATAAAGCGTTCTGCCTTTAAGATCTCTAACTTTCTTGACATATGGTAAGAAGAGGTCATGGTAATCTAGGATGAATAATTTCTTTTGCGTTATTGCCTGCATAAATTGAATTTGAAAAGAAAAACAAATTAAGTGCACTAATTAAAAACAAATCAGAAAGCTCAAAATTTCAAATGGGTCTTGTCACTCAAATTACCTTATGGACTGTCATGACATCATTGATTTCTCGCTCAATTAGGTCTACCGTGATGGCTGATTCTACAGGACCATAAATAATAGGGTCGAGTTTGCTCTTCAATGGCCATTCCTGTAATCAAGAACGATAAGTATAGAAAGATTCGACACTGTTTATGAATAATTTAACTTTTATAATTTACGTATTTCCTACCGTGACTAGCTTTATGCTAAATGGATTAAGACCAGCAAGAGTTTGGCGAGCGAATTCCTCATCCCTCAACCAAAAAAATTTGTCTCCTGCAAGAGCAAAAGCACATGAGCAGGCATAAAAGGAGACAGAGAAGAGTTGAGAAACAGAGTGCTTACTGTCCAATGTTTCAGGGGTCTCAAAGCGCAAAATACTATGAGTTTCCTCAGATACAGTCTTGATAAGCCTGGGCAGGACTGATTTCCATAACTCTGTTTTGTCAAGGGCTGGCAAATTAA
This sequence comes from Theobroma cacao, assembly GCF_000208745.1. NCBI lineage: Eukaryota > Viridiplantae > Streptophyta > Magnoliopsida > Malvales > Malvaceae > Theobroma > Theobroma cacao. Next base: position 27,281,971 of record NC_030858.1, read on the forward strand.
GCCCCTCAGTGAACAATTGGTCTATAGTGTTGAAGTCAGGAAATCCAAGATCAGGGTCGAGGATTGTAGCTTCTAGCGATGGTATCACCGCCTGCAACATTGAGTATATGAAATTTGTGGCGAAGGATAGCTGCTTCACTGCTGAGAATGCTTCGTCCCTAGGCACGTAGAAATTGGCTTGCCATTTCTCGTAACGCGGATCTGCATTAACAACATTTGAACAATATCATCAAATATGAACGTTTTAGATAATGGCGATGCAAGTAATTGTGTTATTTCCATTAAAGAGGTTATCACTGCAATTTTTTTACCTGTGTCACACAGTGGACGTCCCGTTCTGCAACGCCGAGGGTATGGGAACTCTTTACCACCGAGGACCGATCTTTTCTTACTTGGATCAGTATCAACATTACCAAGGTCATTATAGACGTCATAATCATAAACCCTTTCGAAGGATTTGCGTTCTCCTTGACCATTGCCTTGTAAACTCACAAGCTCTTCTTCTCTCAGTTTCCTTAATCCTCTTGGTGTCTCTGACGGTAAATACGACTGCTCCATAGATAATTCTAATAGGATTACAATTTACAAGTTGAATGCAAAAATAATGGACACAAATTAAATAATTTTCTGAGAATTACACAAGCACAAAACATGAAATGCTAAAGGGAATTGAAAAGTAAAACTCTTTAACCTTGTTGGTAAAGAAGACTCTTTTCCGAGGGTCATACTTTGAGTGAACCCAAGAATTACAATTGACATTGACAGGGCCATTTGGAAAACCATCAAGGACTATGTTCTCAAGAAACATCTCCTTGTGATGTATTCTCAACAAGAACGGCACCGAGCTCACCAAAATCTACCGGTAATTCAAAGACTGCCTCATACTTAACAAGCTGACCATCCTTGCTCATACGGTGTGCATACCCTTTAATTCTGGCCTTCTCTAACCCCGTCTCTATAAATTAAGCTCAGAAAGAAATGAAGCACGATTTTAATATATACAAGAAGATATAAAAAAGAATCATTATCTCTTGGAAACTCTGAAAGCTTTCTTTACTTACTAGGATCAAGCTCAGCACTAACAAGCTCCAAGAGCAGCGTTTTGCCTAGCAAATCTTTGATATCATCGAGCCCTCGTTCTACCCCAATGGTTTTGAGGAAACTACTAACGGTTTCTTTTACTGTGACAACAGCCTTAAACCCAACAGCCTTCTTAGTGGTATTTGTTACACCTTTGATGTTACTGGGGACAAACCCAACTTTAACATTTTTGCGTGTTTTGTTCATTAAAGACCTTGCTTTGACAGGAAGAGAAGTAGGGCCAGCGCCATGGAAAAATGGCTTGTGCAATGGAAGTAGGATTTGGATGGGTTGGGATTGATGAATCAGTGGCTTCAACATTTGTTTGGACTTTTGGGTTACACAAGATATCAGGGTCTCTTGGCTCCGTAAAGCTCAGGCACTGGCCTATTACATATAGAGGGCAAGGGAGGGAGGGAAACAAAGGAGAAAGAAGATGAAGAAAGACAGTTACTCCCCAGGGTCAGTAATGGGATATATGGCACGTGAAAAATTAACTAAGAAGATGAAGAAAGACAGATTGTCCTTTATTTTTGCACGTATTATTATATTTTGTTTATTTCAAACTGACTGTTCAATTTTTCAAATCATATAATATTTTCGATATGAGTTATTTTATAACTATTCTCTTTGAAATTATAAAAACTAGGTTATTCACTTAAAATTAATATTTCAATGATGGATTACTTTGAAGTGAACGTTATTTTGAAATATTTTAAAGTAGTAAGATAAACATTCAATTTGAAATGAAAAGATTTTGTATTTATCAAGAAGAATGAAAATTCCCATGCTCACTTTGAATGAGAAAAACAAATCTAATAGAACATCAGCGAGGGTAAACTTCGGTGAGACCAGGGGCGGATGGTTGTGTTACTATGCGGGGAAATTTTTTTAAAATATTTTATATATTATATATTTAAAACATTAATTCATATAATTATTATGAAAATATGATAAGGAAAATATTAAGACATTTTCTGAATTGTGCTAGAGGTTAGTAGAAACAGGAAAGTCAAAAAATTATCACTTGATTGATTTATTAATTCGTCTTGTTTTGATTCTTTCAATTTTTACAGCAATTACTGAAAAAGCCTTTTTAATAATGAAAATTATAAGAATAAGATTTTGGAACAAAATCGATGATCAGTTTCTTATAGATAATTTAGTTGTTTATATTGAGAAAGACATTACTAATCTTTTCAGTGTAGACTTAATAATTGATGAATTTGAATTCAAAAAATATTGTCGAGTACAACTTTGCTAAAAGACTATTACAAGTATTTCTTTTCTTATTTTTTTAATTTATATATTATATAAAATTATTATTTATTATAAATCTTTTAATTATTGGTTAAGTTTAACATATTAATTTTAAAATTTTTAATCTTTATTCCTTTTTATCAAAAATTAACTAGCTCTACTACTGAGTCAGACGCCTTATGGTTTGATGTTTTCCCATTTCGCATCATGTGCTCCTTTTTCTCCTGAGGTCTTATTTCGTTCCCACATGGGGTTACGGCATTAGTAGTATTAATTATACTTATCTTTCTTATAGACAATGTTCAATTTTTTTCTTTTTCTTCACCTACATTTCTTTCTCTTTCTTTTTTCCAAAACATCCCCCTTAACTTGTCATCTTCTCCCGCAACTAGCCTTAACTCTCCCCTTTCCACTCCATTTTTCCTCTGGCAATATGTCATTATTTCTACTTCGCCTCCTTTTCCCTCTTTTTCCTTTCCTCAACTGCTTGAATATTCTCTCTCCATTAAAGCTTTCTATTCCCATATCTATTCTTTGTAGAATCTTTTCGTATGCAATTCTGTTTCTCCCTTCATCCTTTGTCTTTGATTTTGACTTGCCACCATGTGGTTCTCTCTCTCTCTCTCTCTCTCTCTTATGCAATATAGGCTTAATTTTGAAGAGGGTGAAAAGGGATTTTGGGATTTAGGGAGATGGGTGGTTTTCGGTAGGGTAGATTTTGTTTTCTCCTTTTTCTTTAAAGTTTTCTAGTCTTTTCTATTTTATAGTGGGTAAAGCTAATAAATTATTTGGAGAAGTTGTATGCTGATTTTTGTGCACTTTGATCTCTAATTTCAGTCTTGATTGCTGGCATTGTTGATGAGCTTTTGGTTTTCCTAAGTTTTAATCTAGATTTATTGATGGGCCTATGGTTTTAAAGTTCAAAGTTGAGAAGAAAACTTTGAGCTTTTGTGAATTTTAGAGTTTTTGTGATTGTATCAAAGTGGACTTTAAAAGCTAAAATTTTAGATGAAGTTAAAAATTGATTTTATTGTGTTGGTGCAAATGGGGTTTAAATGGAATTCAAGCAATTGATAAAATTGACTTTAACAAGAGCTTTTCAATAGATATTATCTTTAAGATTTATTTTGTCCCCATCACTCGTATGCAAAAGGAGAATTATGCATATAGCCTTAGTGATACAATGAAGTCAATATCTAACTTCGTCTTTACACTTTATGAAAGAAAATCGCTAGATACACCCGGAAGTTTGCAAAATTCTTTGGCCCTAAAGTTTACTTTCTACAACAAGTAGATTATAGGGAATTTAGATTTCTTTGATAGATGATGGGAACTCAAGTGTTTATGTTTATTTTCAAAATATAACATTTTTATTGCTCTTGATTTTTCTGCTTTTGTTTTATTTGTTTTGGTGTGCCACAATGGTTAGTAATAAGTCCTGTATATAAACTTGCAAGTGTCTTTTCTCAAGGAAACAATCCATTCATCAAGACACATCTTTATCTTAAAGACACATTTGCTTTTTGCAAGACATAATCATCGGATAAAAGTATTATTTCAAATCACTTTATGAAAAGATAACTATTCATTCCATAAGACATATCTTTGAGCTATAGTGATTATTTGGCTTGACTTTTTTTCAACTTATCTACTTCTTAAAAGCATAAGCCGATCCAAACAAGATTTTGATAAGCTTTAAAAAAAAAGCAATCATTTTTTAAAGAATAAAATCTAAGAAAGAAAGAGCTTAAGGAAAAGGTCCAGATAGGAGCTTTTTCTTCTTTTCTTTTAAAAACACACTAGCTTTTTCGAAAATACCCCTTTCTCTCTTTCAATTGATCTCCCTCTCTTCTCCCTCCTTCTACAAAACACCTTTCTCCAATGCAACAGAATAGCGAAATCTGGGGTTTTATTGTTCTTATAAAGATTAAGTAAAAAAAGACCCAAAATTCAAAACTGCATTCAAGTACTATTTAAAGGTTTTCTCTTTGATTTATTAGGTGATTGAAGATGGTATGAATATCATATACTATGTATGTTTTTTGATGTGTGGGCCTGTGCTATTTGCAGAAGTATAAGTATGAGATGACATCTCTCTCTCCTGAATATTAATAATTCTTAAGTAATTTCTTTATGGTTTATCTTGATTTCTATATGTATGTCGATAAATGCTGCTTTTGATCCATGTTCAACACTTGAAATACTCTCTTTTTTAGAATGTTAATATATTGATTTTTATAGTGTATATATATATATATATATATTCATGTACACTAGTGCATCTTTTTAATTAGGGTTTTATATATGTTCTTAATTGTTGGTTTTGGTTTGTGTGAATTTTTATATGTTTATTTCCTTGTTGAACCTTATATTCAAGTAGAAAAACAAGAGACTAAAAGTTTAGTAAAGTAATATATAGCAAGTGCCATTAAGGTATTCGGCCTATATAACATAATCATAGCATTCAGATATCCCAATGTGAAACGACATGGCTGATATAATATATAGAAATATGGATTTTGGTGCTACATAAGCAATGCATATATATTTAATAGTGTTTATTATTAATTTCTTCCATTTGAAAAAGTTGAGAATTAAGAATGGTCATTTCTTCATGGAGTAGTAATAATCTTTTTTTTCCTAATGGAGTAGTAATAATCTTTTTTTCCTAATGGTGTAATGCATATGCAGTCCTAATGGACCATTTTGGCCAAATGATAAGTTCTTTGATAGTAATGACACAAGATCTATTGCTTTATATATCTTGTTGTAGTTTACGACTAGCCAAGAAATGCCTCCACCTATCTATGAAATTTCAAAAAGACCAAATCATAATGCAAAGTGGGGTTTGGTCACTACCAAAATCTTATTTTAAGTTTGTACGGATGAGATTTGTAAGTGTGGAAAATCAAAAATTTCATTTAGAACAAAAAGATGAGAAGTTGTAGTAGAGGAATTTAATACTTATGCTAATAAAAACTATACCAAAAAGCAATTGAAAAATAGACTAGATAGTCGAAGGAATGAGTGGACTTTATGGAAACAAAGCAAAGAAACAGGTTTTAGGTTGGAACCATGAGACGGGAACCATTGAAGTTGATGCCACATGGTGGGAAGTCAAAATAAAAGTAAGTATTTTCAATTTTATATGTAAATTATTTTACATATGCATATTGTTTAAAAGTTTCTTTCTCTTTGATGTTTGTGTAGGCTAATCCAAAATATGCCATATTTTGGTATCACGAGCTAGAACATGTCAATGAACTTCAATGCTGAAATTGTTGAAAGTGTAGGCCAATCCAAGTCATAAAATAGCTTAAAGTGCTAAAATTTTAGTGTCATCGCAAGCCATAGAACAATATAGTATTCCGAAGTGCATTTAAGAAATGAAATCTCTACAAAATGAGGGAAAATTGAGTGCAAATAAATTTAATATTGCACTACAATTGATTAAAAAGGAAGAAAATAGACTCATTTGTATTTCTTTGCCAAATTTAAGTGATAAGCTAAACTCGATTCAATATAAGCATAATCTATCAAAACATCGTGGTGGGAGTAGTTGATTAGTTTAGGATTTGATGAGTTTGTTTTAGGTTGATGTTGAACTTTAAACTACTTTTTCTTTGTATTTTTGTTACTTGTTATGTGTAATTGAATTGGTGTTTGAAAGAATTTGCTATTATCCATGTTATATTTATTTGAATTGTTATTTGTACTATTTGATTTGTTTGAAATAATATTTGTTATTTTGTTGATATATTTGGATTTCTATTTATGTATTTTGATATTGTCAAACAGATGTTTTCTAAAAAAGTCAAAGCATCAGTGCCAGTTGTAAAATGAAAAAAATGAGCAAGGCTTTATCAAAACATATGTGAGGAAGTTGCTGGTGCAATTGTATATCACATGAAATACTTAATGAAACAAGGAAACGGATTCAATTATTCTGACGAGTGGAATTTGGTACATGAAACTTTACAAACTCCAAGTGAAAGTTATAAAATGTTTGGGATGGAATCACATGTTGTATTGCAACTTAAAGATATATTGATGAATAAGGGATGGTTACATCCATTTAGTGACATGACAGCATTAGAGGCGATCGCTATGTTTCTTTAGACTTGTGCATACAACGAAACAAATCGTAATGTCCAAAATAAATTTGAAAAATCAAGAAAGTTGGAAGTTCGATGAAGTGTTAGATAGTTTATATTTATTGAGCAATGAAATTGTCAAGGCTCAAAAATTTCAATTTATAGAAGTTCCACCAAAAATTAAAAATGATCATAGAAATTGGCCTTATTTTTAATGTTGTATTGGTGCTATAGATGGATCACATGTTCTTGTTATTCCTCTTATAAATGATCTAATTTATTTTATTGGTCGAAAGGGATATCCAACACACAACGTCATATTAGTGTGTACCTTTGACAGGCTATTCACTTTTGTGGCTGTTGGTTGGCCTGGCATTGCACATGACACCCTTATCTTTTCAATTGTGCTTGAAGAAATGAAAAATGTGTTCCCTCACCTTCCGGAAGGTACAACTTATAATTTTTATGATATAAAGTTTGCCATTCTATATATTTATCTTTTGAAATTTTTTAATGAACTAATACTAAAACCTTTAACTTTTCTCTTAAGTAAATATTATGTAGTGGATGTTGATTATCCTAATATGAAATTGTATCTAGCACCCTATAAAGGTGAAAGATATCACATTGTTGATTTTAGAGGTAGCAGTTAGCCAAAAAGTGTAGAAAAAACATTCAACCGTGCACATTCTTCATTAAGAAATGTCATTGAATGAACAATTGGAGTTTGGAAGAACAAATGGCATATTTTACGTCATATGAAGCCATTTCCATTAATAAAACAAGAAAATATTATTGTTGCAACAACGACACTTCATAACTGCCTTAGATAGTGTGGTGTTATAGATGAAGAGTTTGATAGATGTGATCATAATCCCAATTGTATTCTTGAGAGTCAAGAAGAAAGAAATAATTATGAAGAAATGGGTTCATATACTTATAGAAGAGTATTGGATGATAGTTACATGTGTAGAGTTTGCAACCAAATAGTTGCTGCATTGATGAAAAATAGAAAATGTTGATTTATGAGTTATTTATGAATTATGTGTTCTTTATAAATTATTTGTAGAGTTCTTTTTATGATTTATTATTAATTATAAACTTTATGTTTTATAAAAAATTCTTTTTATATTTCCAAAAAGTTGTTTTAAATACATAAAAAAAATAAAGTTAACTTTTTTCCATTGTGAATAAAGAAATTCGTGATTAATAGAAAGTTATATATTAAATACCCTTCATGGTAGTTTTAACCCAAATTAAAGCTTATATAAGTTGTTTTGCCAAACAACTTATCTATAAAAAAGAGCTTATAAAAGTAAATTTACCAAATAACTTTAGCTTAATTTTAAAAGCTATTATTTTTCATAAGAGCTTCTTAATAACTTTTAAGCTTAAAAAAAAAATCAAGCCAAGCAAGCNAAGCTTAAAAAAAAATACAAGCCAAGCAAGCTCATAATATGAAAATATAACTTTTCATATCCAAACTTTTGAACTGTGGTGTTTTCTTGTTGTTCCATAACCTTTGGATATCAAGGTGTTTTTCTATTATGTCACTTTACTAAGAGATATAACTATTCACATAAAAAACACACCTACAATCCAATAGTCACACTATGTCACACTATGTGACATAACCTTTGTGCTAAGATAGCTTTTCATATGAAGAAACAACCTTTTATTTTGAAAATACACCAACATATTGTGACTATATTATTTTCTAGTTTGGATTGTCAATGTCACATTGTAAAAGGTTTCAAGTTGTTACAAAAAGTTTAGATTCATTTTATTGTGATTATATTGTTGATTATTTTGTGTCTTAAATTTGTGATTTGATGATTATATTTTGAATCTTCTGTAATTTATTGTTCAAGTTTTCAATTTTCATACATTCGATGGCAAAACTTTGAAAATTTAAGTTAAAGACAACATTTTTGTGTCATCTTTCAAATAATTAAACACCATTATCTCAATAGAAACTGAACAAGACCTCAGTGTTAAGTGGGATAAAACAAAGCACTGCTAAATGAGAAAACATCAAACCACAAAGGGTTTCACTAAAGTTTACCCTAAATATTACTTTCATATTCTCAACTTGAAAATTCGCTTTTCTTTCATTTATAATCAAATATTCACTTTATATTTCTTGTCTATGGAACAATTACTAAAGTTGCTAACATACTTTTACACTCCAAATCCTAACTTTTTTGGTGGATACCTAAGAACTAGGTAAGAGAGACTTTAAAAGAGAGAATTGTTTCCATTGTAATTGAAATTCTCATTTCATATTGATTTCCACAATATATGTGCCTATTTACATAGTACATATCAATTCTACCAGGATTAACATTCTAACTCAACTCGTAGTAGGAGTTACATGTCCATGTGGATATACTAATTATAAATTTCATTTCACTTCACCCAACCATATTCCAACTTCTCCTGCTCAGACACATTGAGCATCAATGTATGCTCTATATCAAAAACCTCTCAATGACCATTACTTTTCATATAGGAAATGGAGCGTGCAACCAGACAACATAAAATTACTTGAAGAGTGTTATATCAAATTATCACTAGACTAACATAAGACTACAACACTGTATTATGAATATATATGGGGTTATGGAGTTATATAATATATACATATATATTATAGCCCATCTTGAACGGACGCCTTCCATAATTCATCAAATGACATAGATATGTGTTAACATTTTAGCTAGGTTTGTAGGTTAAAATCATTATAGTTAAGATTATATCCCATCTCGCACCTTAAACTAATTATCTACATTAAAATAAAAAATCTTTAATCCCTCATATAATATTTATATGAAATAGAGCTATGTTTGACCTTCCATATACTTGCTTTCATAACTATATCAAACACTTAGTTCGACATAATTGCCCAAGCAATGAATCACAAAAACTAAATGCGAAATCAATTAGCTTTTCCTTAGCCATTCATGTCGATCCACTTAAGCTTGATTGCTTTCCTAGACATACTTCTATAGACCTAATCAATCACACTACTAGAAAATAGACTTTTAATGATGGATTGAATTCTGTTGGTAAAATTTTGTCAGAATTTTCCAACGGATCAATGATGGGATACTGACAAATAGTAAACTAGCAAATTTTTGACAGATCATTGATATAATTTACTGATGGAACTATATTCATTGGTAATTGGTTGATAACATTTCAGTGCGCATTAATAATGAAAAGAGAGAAGAATACCTACCAAGCAAATCCGTCGGTGTATTTATTATCGGCAGATATTATTGATTGAATTGCCAATGGAATATGTGGTCAACAAGTGGATTAAGTTTTCGATGAAATTTCTAACAAAATGTCTGTCTGCAATGTGTTTAAAAAATTTAGGTTGACAATCGATGAAATTGTTGATGGAATATCTGTCGGTGATTTGAATTTAAAAAGTCATTTTAATGTTTAATGGATTATCTATCAGTGATTCTTTTTTTTGTTACCGATGAAACTTCCGTCGGTAGTTTGAATTAAATAAACAGATTGGGCCCTTCCCCCCCATTTCCCCTATTTCTCTTTTATCTCTCTCTATGCTTTTTCCTCATTTTCGCCCAACCGTCTCTACCTTATTAATCGCCAATTAGAGATTTTCTACACAGAAGTATCGCAGACTTAACTACTTCGTTGCTGAGCCCAGCATAGTTATCGCCTGCCAAGCCTCTTTAAACACCAGATTCAAGCCTTTCTTCCCCCATTTCCCAATTTTCTCGTTGGTATTGTTGCTTACCTTTATTGTCTTTTGTTCTTATGTTACCCTTTCTTATTTCGTCTTTTAGTATTGTTACTTAATTTATTGTTTTTGGTTTTATTGCCTGGTTTATGTGTGCCTTGTTTATTTGGTGTCTATTTGTGATGCCGAGATATTTTGATACTAGTCGAGTTATTGTTATTCTTGCATATATTATTGTGTGTAATTAGGTTGTATAGCGGGTTGGTTTTCTTATGTTAATTTGTAATCATCGTTATAGGTGGAGAGACTACTGATCTTGATGTTAGGATGATATGAGGCATACAGACATAGGTGAAATTATTAATAAATAAAATTTCCACTTTAAAAAAAATATTTGAGGTGATACTATGAAAATTTTCCTATTTTAACTTTTAATTCCAAACGCTTCCTCAATGGTGCAATAATTATAAAGTTTTATATTTAACAATAACAGTATATTTAATTATTTTAATTAAGTTAAACTCAATTCTTCCAAATATGTAAATGTTCTACTATAATTTTAAGGTAAAAAGTATAATAACATTTAATGTTAAACATTATAATTATATAATTACGAGTTAATTAACATATATTATTTTTTTAATATTAAATATGCTGTAATATATTTTATGGAATAGGAACAAAGTATAACATTGAAATTACATTCCTGAAAATAGACATAAAATTTGTACAAAGTCAAGAAAACAAAAAAGAGACAAAGAAAAACAAAAGAAATTTAAAAAAGAAAAAACAACTGAGAATGAAAGCAATAGGAAAATGACTATACCCAACCATTTTATATGTGCAACTACCAAATAATGTTAAAACTCATTATATTAATTCAAATTACAAGTACTTTTAAGGCGTTTTCTCTTTCTTAATATCTTTTATAATTCTACTTATATAAGTTTTTTTCTTAACGTCTTTTAATGGACGACATTATCTAACTATTACAATTATAAATAATTAAGAATGGAACAAGATAGGAGTTGGATGTATTCTCGAGTAGGTTCCGATGGATTCCATACACCAAAATTTCAAAATAGCGTAGAAGAATTTATTTCATTTGCCTTTAGTCAACATAGATATGTGTGTGGAAACAAGATCAGATATCTTGGTCTTGGTGTATGATCAGTAAGTTCTTAATTACGGATCAGGTTTGGGAGCACTTATATCATAAAGATTTTATTGATGTGTACACAATATGGAATTCACATGGTGAATCATTACAGACTGAAAAATCATCGAGACATTTTGTTTGTGACAATGTCGAAGAAAAAGTACTTAATGAAGGTCGAATGGGAAATCCATATGTTGATATAGTTATGGATGCTTTACGTCCAAAGTTTCAATTCAATGTTGGGAATGCAAAGGAAAGGGTGACTCATGAAGATTCTATTCATAACGTGACAACCTTTTTTTCGTTGTTAAGTGATACCGGTGTAGCTTTGTGGTCCAAATGTACTAAGCATACAAGATTATCAACTATGTCCCAATTATTGAATGTTAAGTCAAAGTTTAACATGAGTGAGGTGGGCTTTAATCATCTGATGCATTTAGTAAAAAAGATGTTGCCATTGAATAAAGCATCATTGAAAAATTTACATAGAATGAAGGCAAAACTGAAAGAACTTGGGCTCAGTTTTATGAAAATTCATGCATGTAAGAATAATTGCATGTTATTTTATGAAGAAAATGATGAGTTGTCTTATTGTTCAATCGAATAAATCAAATAAATCAAAGGGAGGAAGGGAGAAGAAAATTTGTTATAAGATTTTACAATACTTTCCACTCATACCGAGGTTATGAAGGCTTAATATGTCAGAAAAAATAACCTGCCACACACCATTCTAATGATTGAGTGCTTAGGCATCCTATTAATGGTAAGGTTTGGCAACACTTTAATTGCACCCATCAATCTTTCATTGTAGAGCCTCACAATCTCAGACTTGGTTTATATGCAAATTGTTTTAGTTCATTGGGCCTAACAATGAAATTATATTTTATGTGGTCGGTTATGCTCACTGTCTATAACTTATGTTTGTGGATGTGCATGAAGCTACCATACATTTTTCTTAATATGGTAATCCAAGGGAGGACAAGTATGAGAAAAACATTGATGTTTTCTTATAACTTCTAATAGTCAAGGTTCTATGGGACAAAGGTGTTGTCATATATGCTACTTTTAAGAAACAAAATTTTATTCTACGGGTAACACTTTTCTGGACCATTAATGACTTCCCTGCATATAGTATGTTGTTCGAGTGGAGCACTTGTGGGCATTTATCATGTCCTTGTTGTATGGAACACGAGAAGAGTTTCATCTTGGAGGATGGGAAAAAGCCTTGTTTTTTTTTATTGTTATCTACAATTCTTGCCAATATATCATCCTTTTCATCATCAAAGAGATAAATTTAAAAAACATGTTGAATGACACCTTTCAATGCCTCAATTGTCTGATGTCGAGATATTGGAATGATTAGAATCAATCCCTAATATCACATGTGGGACTAGACCTGTCAAAATGAGCCTGGTCCATTTATATTAAAAGTGAGGTGGGTTGGGGTCTAAAAATTCAAGCCCATATTAAAATAAGGCCTAGATGGGCTAACCCATCTGATCAGTGGGCTGTCCTTAGTTGGTGTGAGCTAGAAGAAAAAAATCAATAATTTTAGCTAACTTAATAATTTTATATATTTAGCTATATAAAATTAATATTTTAGTTACTAATGGTATTGTTTATTTTATATATTTTAATGTTTTTAATCTTGTCAAATTAATAATTGTAGTTAAGATTGAAACTTACTATCTCTTTTTCTTTTATGGCAATAAATATTAGATGATGATGATTCAAACCTTAAGACATCATTACTATCCAAACAAGATTCAAATGTTTTACTTGAAGATGAGGATTGAATAGGATATAAATGAGTCTTGAAGTTTCTATTTATTTGGTTATGTACTTATGTTTATGGGATTGTAGTTTGTGTTCAATGTTGAAACTTTATTTATGTTTGATGTAATTTATTTGCTTATTTATGTTTAGTGTAATTTATTTGTCTGTAACATGTTTTTATTATTCACTTTATGGATTAAATCATGAAACAATTTTATTGATAGGGAGTTTGTTAAGTAGATTTGTGGAAATGATCGTTTTTTTGAAAAAAAAAATAGGGTTGGCCTAGCCCAACTTATGAGATGACAAGGGGTGGGCTGGGCTGAAGTTTTGATGACCCATGTAAAAAAAGGGCTAACTTGGCCTAACCCATATTTTCCCAACCCAAAATGTTTTGGGTCGAGCCAGCCCATATTGACACCTCTATGTGGGACAAAGGTTGGTTATTGGAAGCTATCAAGTTTCGATCAAACCCAAAATTGAATGAAGAAAAGAAATTTTTGGAATTTACTGTATTGGCATATGAATCTCATTTGTCACAACTTGGATGTGATGCATATTGAGCATAATGTTCTTGAAAATATATTCAACACGATGACGGATGTTCGAGGAAAGACAAAAGACAATACCAAGGCCCTTAATGATTCGGAGGTGTGTTGCTATCACAACCTGTTTTTAGGGGTTCATGACCAACGTAAGAACCTAGATGGGTATAGCCCATTAGACCCAAGCAAGCCTTTCACATTCATACATATATTGAACAATCATGTAAAGCATTAAGCATTCATTTCATATATCATGCAAACTATTTGTTGCACCATCACATCGTTAGGGAATGCTGCTTCATAATGTGTAGAAATGTTCATATGGATACATCATAACATTTCAAAATATAATTTAGAAATGACCTCTTAAACATGCATTTGCACCTTGGTGCTTAACAATTGGGCCCTTGGCCATGAAAACATAAGTCATTAAGATATGCACTTGCCATGAAAGGCTATAATTCCATAATATGTTCAACATTTATAACATAAATATAAATAAAAGACCGACTTATTAGCAAAACATTACTTGACCTTTAGGCTGCAAATGGCTGCTAGATCACTTACTAAAAAGAGGAATGAATCACGTCTCCATGACACAAGTGGCTAAAAAGAGTATGGTATCACATATCTACAACAAAAATATGGAAAACTAATGTGTGAGTCACAAAGACTTTGTGAGTTGATATAGGGAAGGGACAAGTTAAGGGGTTAAAGCTTTTGTACAAATAATATCTTTTAATAACATGCAAGTGTGAACTTCAATAATCATTCATTAAATCCTTGGAAATAGAAATAATTCAAATTTTAAAAATGCAGTTTTAAACCACTTGAGTTGAATACTAAACCTTCAAATTATTTGTTAGCTTTGAAATTGATCCTAGTTTTAAAGTGACAAAATTCAATGATCTAACTATGTCTTGGAGTTAAAAGGAAATGATTTTGTAATGCAATAACTTTCCTCAAAGTGTTTTAAAGTTGTTTGTGAAAAGCAAAATCATTTGAATGCTTTAAAACCAAAGTTCCAGCAAGTAAGAATTGACTTTTGAAAGTGAAGCAACGATTCTTTGTGAAACAAAAAGCAATATTTTGTCTTTGAAATAGGAAAGAATCAACTTTTCAGAAAAGGAACCATCAATTCTGAAGAAAACGAAAGCTACTGGGTTGAAAGAATTGACTTTTGAAAAAGCAAAAGTTGATTCTTGAGAAAGATGAAGCACAGTGAAGAGCCATTGGATAGAAAGAATCGACATCTCAAGTATCTAATGATCAATTCCTTCAGCTATAATGCAAAAAGTTTGGAAACTTGTTGAAAAAGCCAAAGGGGAGAAAAGGACAAGCCTTGAATTGTAAAAACAAAATTTGAAATATCAATTTGACGCTTAAATGACAAAAAGAATTGATTTCTAGAGAAGGCACAAATCAATTCTTACAGGATAGAATACTCTAGAATTAAAATGAGACAAAAAAATGACCATTCAAGAATGCAATGATTTTATTCCTAGCAAACAGAGAGCATTAGGCTCAAAATTGAAGCAAGAAGAATTGATATCTAAATAGTAGAAAGATTAATTTTTTGGAAACATAATGTCTTGGGTTGCACAAGAATCGACTTCTCTTATGCTCAATGATCGATTCCTAAAGGTCGGTTAATGTGATTCAATCGGCCTCAACTTTTGACATTAAGACAAAACCTCTCTTTAATAGGCAAAAATCCAAAGGCACTATAAATACCTTCCAAAAGCATCATTTGAAAAGTGAGATGAGAACAAAAGAAACAAAAGAGAGCAGAAATTGATTCTAAGAAGGGAGCAAAGCTTTCATTCTCAAAATTCATTCTTTGCTCACTCTTTAACAAACTCTAATAATACAACATCCTTGTTTAAGCTTCAATTCTTTGACTCAGCTTCATTTTCTTATACGTAACCTTAGTTGATTAGCCTTTCTAGTGGCATCAAATCCTGTAATCCACTGTAAAAAGTGTCATGACCCAAATTCCGGGCTATGATCCGCGCAAGGGTCCAATGGACGTAATCCACTAAACCCAAGCAAGCCTATTATTTATCTTACTTATAGTTTCATATAATATCACTAAGTCATATTTCATAACATTGAATCAAAATAGTGATATACATTGCCAACTCGTACTGGCATTACTCCTTAAAAATTTACATACAATGCCTGCAACATGTCTTCTAATAATTTACATTAAGTTCGTCTATACAAAACAAAATAACACTCGACTTCCAGCGGAGTGACTCGGATGAATATACAGCTATCGAATGCCGAGACACCTACCAAAAGATGGACGCAGGTCTACAAGGACACCTCGTCCTAGTTACCGGCTGCCTCGTGATCTGAAAACATGAATTTGAAAATGGTGAGTATAAACCCAGTGAGTGAACAAGGAAGGGAACAAGCAACAACAACAAGGGAGAATTTAAAATCATGATGCACTTGTTTCAAAACAATGCAATTTAGTTCCATTCATATTAAAAACCCCTCATTTTAAACTTAACTCATTTTGTCCTAAATGTTGGAAGTCCATGCTTAGATATGGTAGCAAAAAAGTGAAAAATAGGGCAGCAATTGGGCAAGATAGAAGACAAAATAGAAAGTTTTTCGCTGCAACGAGAATGAATTTCGCTGCAGCGAAATTGTTACCCAGAAACAGAAAGTTTTTCGCTGCAGCGAGAACCAGTTCTGGTGAAAGGTCCTCAAACCCGAGAGTTTCTCGCTGCAGCGAGCATGACTTTCGCTGCAGCGAAAACAGAGCAACAAGAGAAACATTTTCCCTCACTCAACAAAAAGCCATCCTGCTAAACTAACAAAATCAACATAAAACTCATGAAAATTCTCAAAGTACAATGTGTCAAATTTCACATATATGTCAACCATATATCACATTCATGAGCTTTCATTTCATAAATCTAGATATGCATAATTACATAGACAAACATCAATATTATCATAATCACTCTCGGCTCTTGTACATCCCCCCACATTATGCACATAGCCGGCACCATCATGTGCATCCCCCCACATCGTGCACAATCAGTGCTATCGTGTACATCCCTCCACATCGTGCACACGGGCACTATCATCATCTATCTCTCACGCCACCACCATCACCGGCATGTGCATTCTCCACCTCATGCACACACATGGTTACAGTCATTATATACAATATCATTCATCATGCACAACACACACACACATATATATATATATCATCATAATACAATAGTGCATGAATCTATAGCAATCACATATTACAACATAAAACCATTTTTCAAAAGCTTGTTCCCAAGGCACTTGTTTTCATGAAAAACTTGATAATTCATTCAAATGGGTGGCAATTACATTATATTCCCAAAACAAGTTTTAAAGTCAGTCCACTCACAGGTGTCGAAAATTCAGATTTCAGGTGCACTTGGACTAATAGTCCTCAAGTGCAATTCCTTTGCCTTTTCCGGACGTCTCACTACCTTGACAAATAACAAAGTTGAGAAATTTACTATAATGTCCCTAAATTGATATAAACTAATTTAAATTACTAATGCTTGATATGTAAATGCAAAAATATGTTTGATTACCGCTTAATCGCGGTATCGATTAAATTCGACTGATCACCCGATTAATTAGCGATTGTGTCCAAATCACCTCCAAATTAATCCATTTCTCCTCTAATACCTTAATTTACCATATACCATTTAAATAAAGCCAAATTCAGCATTAGAACCCTCACAGTTCCTTATAAAAAAATTTGGTCATTTGGTGCACTGGCACCGAATTTTTTTCTACATAACCATTTCACCTTAATTCATCATTTTCCAAGTCATTTTCCTTGAAATAAAAACAATCTCCCATTGATATTTAGCCCTCATGGTTCGACCAACAAGGAACCCTAGAGAAATTGAATATTTCTTTTGTGTTTTTGTTCATAACCATGCTTAACTATCCCTAAACACTAACATAGTCTAAAATCATGTTTATGTCATATAATAACTGATATTATGGATGATTTCCATGGGATTACTTATGCTTATATTCGCCACAAGATAGCTTATACTTGGGTAATGTTTTATATTGCTTTCGCAGTATGAGTGCGTAAGCGTGTAGATTGATATTGTATTTTCTGATATATGATATAATATGTTTATACCTACTTGATATGATACCAAGGTGATGGTTCCCATGAGGCACATATGGTTATTGGTTTCTTTGTTCATCGTTATGCTTGCATGGGTTAAGAGGGTCACTCCCATCGATACCTTTGCACTGGTCATGATCTCGGATTTAGGTCGTGAAAAAGTTGGTACCAGAGCCCTATGTTTAACTAAGTCCTTAGTGTTTTGTTTGAGTTAGTAGAGTTTTGGGCCTTTATGGTGTGTCTTGTTTTTGACTTGCGAACTACAGCACAACTCACAAACGGGAGACAATATGGAATCCTTTGTCTGTCTAGTACCTACCTTTGTCCACTTGTATTCAGTTTAGTGTTAGCTCTTGTCCAGGTTAAGACGTCACCTTTGACACGAACAATTTAAAGAGCATGATAGAGTAAGATGCTCTCGTTGATATATGTATGAGATCACAGATGCCCACTGCTAAGGTCGTGGGGGGAACAGTTGTTAGGTATAAAGCTCGTAGCCAATTGGATTGCTCAAGGTTTATATCTTTAATCATGCAACAAGATACTCATAATGAGTGATCAACGGTTTTTTTTTCATCAATAAGCTATTGCACGTAGGCTTATTAGATGAAGTCAAAGGAATTGACGTGCCTTGCAAAGGAATTGTAAAGTGTTACAATTATGAGATGTCTATGCATCAAAGCATAATTCCTAAATTGTTCTTGGTTGATGTATCTTAAGACTCGACATTAATGATTCTTATAGACTAGCACTTT
The DNA here is from genome assembly GCF_000208745.1 of Theobroma cacao. Classification (NCBI taxonomy): domain Eukaryota; kingdom Viridiplantae; phylum Streptophyta; class Magnoliopsida; order Malvales; family Malvaceae; genus Theobroma; species Theobroma cacao. The sequence goes on from NC_030858.1 coordinate 27,300,508, forward strand.
GTATGTTCTTTACTTTCAAAGTAAGCAACTGATCTCATAGGTTGAAGTATAGAGATACTTGAAACTAGAATATGGATGCTTGTTCTTAAAACAAGTTCACTAAATGTGACTTGCTATGAGGATTCCATTTGGTATGTCACTCAAGTGTCTTGGATTATATCCTCATGTGACAGTCGTGTAAAAGATCATTAGATTTAAGACACCAACTTGTCTTGTATGAGGATTGCTATACTTTGATAGCATTTTAAGGGTTCCTAACCACGGATGCTCGAAGTGATGGACATTGTGTATAACATGAAACATATAAAGGCAAATGAGTGGTCATGAGAATTTTCACCATTCCAAGTAATTAAGGAGATGTGTCTTAATTGATCTTGCCTTTAATTAACTTAATGAAGTCTTTGGCCAAAGCAAGATGGATTTTGGAAAAGAAGTTTTTTGTAATCCATGTTAGCTAATTAATGGTTGAAAGAGCTAATATGGAAAAATCAAGGAGTAGACACTGCACCATGCTTCTTTTATTTTTAAGACTATTGGTGAAATGATTCAATTGCATTGAAAGACTAATAATTGAAAGGTCGAGTCAAACCATATTTATTGTTTTAACATTTGGGTGGCTATGATGGATTGCTAGATCCCACGTTTGGTCTATGAACTTTATATAGTTAATTTAATTAATGATAAATTCAAAATAGTTTAAATTTATCTAATCCTAAGTTTAATGATTATATCTTAAATTCATTGCCAATATGGTGAAAGCCTAATGGGTCAAACACATAAAATGGATACTAAAAATAAAATGCGAGAAGTGATTATGTTTGACTTAATCAAATTAGAAGTAATAAGCTTCTTAAGGACTTAATTAAATAAGTTAATTATGTTATTGGGTAATTGGCAATTTACATAAAAGATATATAATTAACCTAATTAATGCTTAAATTAATCCAATATATAAATGCTTTGTTATAGTCACCCAACACAAGCAAGCCTACACACTTACAAACACTCTTGCCCTAGTCTCACCCTTTGTGAAAAGGAAAATGTTTTCTCTCACTTTGTGCTTAGTGCGTTCGACCTTAGGGCTCATTGTGTGGGAATTTGAGTTTATAAAACTGATCTTTGCTAACACACTTTCAATCCTTGGAGAAGGATTTTCATATTCATTGGTGTGGATCAGTGTTAGAGGCTGCACAAGAATGTCTTAGACAGCTTTAGTTTGTAATAACTGTGCTAAGGGGGTTAACTCTTTTAAGGTTGTTATGTTGGTTTAACACAAGATCAAGCTTCCTTTGTTAATGAGGTAATATCATCTGATCATATGTTTATATCCTCATTTTTGTTTTAGTGCTCAAATCTGCAAGAAAGAGATCTTAGGAAAGTAAAGTGTGTTTTTGTTCATTCATTTTCTTCCACTGCGATTTTATTAGCATTTGATGCATGATCAGCCAATAGTAGTAGAGCCAAATACTCTTGCTTAGACTATGCTAAGACCATGTACGCCTATAAATGATGGCTGTAGCAAGCATGATAGAGTCAAATGCTTTCGTGGACAATATTACTAGGTCACTCAAGCCCTTACTTAGAAGCTATGGCAAGCATGGTTGAGCTGTAACACCAATGAGGAAAAAAGGCCCACTAGGGAATATGTGGAGATTATCCTCCCATGGATGTGATTATGATGAGTTGATGTTCCTTGTAATTGGAACTCATGATTAATGTATGCCAGACTAGGGCACAAGTGCCATCTAAAACTTGAGCCATGATTAAAGGAAATTTTGGAGCCAAAGACTCCTAATGAGACAATGATAAGGTTATGTGTTTAAATTATAGTTGCCCCAATAGGAGAGGTAGGACTACTCAAAATGCTTGAACCTAGATAATCAAGGGTAAGAAAATATATGTTGTTCACAAAATGACGATGAAGATCCTTGGGTTGAGTACAACACTAGACGATGAAATAAAGGAATTTTAGATAGTAGTTACGATGTTAAAAATGTGAATTAATGAAAACTAGCAATTGATTTTGTATATGGGTTGAATATTAGAGAGAATAGGACAAGGACTTTGTAGTCACCACACCTTGAGGAAGATGATGGTAGACCAAGTTTGAGTATAAGTCTTGTGTGGTCCGAATAAAGGATAAGGACACATAAGCCACTTTGATTCTACTTGATATGCTAGACTCTAATGTAATTTTGGAATGGATTAGCTATCACTAAATTATGCTAGTGTGGACTACCACCACAATCTAGTTATATTTGATTACCTAGGAGAGCGTTCCTTTAGTATTCAGAGTGATTCTAGTATTGCTTCAATCAATGTGGTTTCTTTCATGATAGTGAAGAGATTATTGACGAATGGATGCTAAGGATTTTTTGTAGTTATTAGAGATACTCAGGTGGAGGTCGAAAGTGTGACTAACATGCCCATCATTAGGGTGTTTTTCGATGTGATCCCAAAATAACTACCTAGTTTGCCCTTAGAAAAAGAGGTGGAATTTTGCATAAACTTGATATTGGATACCTAACCAAATCTATTCCACCATACTGTATGCAATTGGCAAATCTTAAAGAACTCAAAGATCAATTAGAGGATTTATCGAATAAGGGTTTTATATGCCCTAGTGTGTTGTCATGGGGTGCACTAGTGTTATTCGGGAATAAAAAGGATGGATCGCTTAGGTTATGCTTCGATTACCGATAGCTCAATAAGGTAACAATAAAGAATAAGTATCCATTTCCTTGAATTGATGATTTGTTTGATTAGTTGTAAGAAGCACAATGTTTCTCCAAGATTGATCTTTGATGAGGTTACCACCAACTCAGGATTAGGTAGGAAGATGTACCTAAGATTGCATTCCATACTAGGTATGGACATTATTAGTTTTTGGTTATGGCATTTAGTGCCCTGGCAACTTTTGTGAACATGATGAATCAAGTGTTCAAACTTTACTTGGATAGTTTTGTGTTGCTATACATTGATGATATTTTGGTGTACTCAAGGAGTAAAGAGGAGCATGACCAACATCTTAGGATTGTGCTTCAGGTGTTGAGAGATCATCAATTATATGCCAAGTTCTCCAAGTGCGAGTTTTGGCTTGATAGTGTTAGCTTCTTAGGTCATGTGATTTCCAAAGAAGGAGTTATGGTAGACACAAAGAAGGTAAAGGTCATAAAGAGATGGCCAAGGCCAACCTTTGTGACAAAGATCCACAGCTTTTTAGACTTGGCAAGATATTATAGACGATTTGTCAAGGATTTTTCTAGACTTGTAACACCAATGACTAGATTGACTCAAAAAATGTGAAGTTTTAACGGAATGAGGTTTATGAAAAAAGCTCTAGAAATCTCAAGAGTTGTCTTACTTCAACCTTGCACTTAGCTTACAATAGGGAGTGGGTGCATATGTAGTTCATTATGATGCCTCACGTGTTGGTTTTGTTGGTCCCAATAATATGTGCTAGAGGGAGGGTGAATAGCACAAATCGGCTCTTGACAAGATAAAGAACTAATTTTCATAACAAAGAAAATAAAAACAGAGAACAATGCACAACAATTTATAGTGGTTCGGTCCAAGACCTACATCCACTACCTTGATTATCCAACCAAGGATTTTCCCAACAAATCCATTAAGAATCGGTGAAATTCACAAGCTTTCACCAAGCTTTACAATGGCTTTTACAAGACTTAGCCAAAACCTTTTACACTAGTTTTTCACGAGCTAAACTAAAACCCAACACCTAACTTTTCAAGGCTAAGTTAGAACCTTAACACTTTCAAGCACACCGGGCTTGAAACAACCTCTTAGAGTGACTCCCTCACTCTAAGAATAAAATAAGAAAGGTAGAAAAAAGTACCTATGATCACAAGTTGATCTAAATGGTACAAGGTTGAGTGATGAATACAAGTACAAAAGATTATCGTTTGAGTGCTGCAAAGTGTGGAGAAGATTTTCTGATTTGTCTACTCTATAAGGCTTAAATCTTCTCTCTAAACTCTAAAAACTTCCTTCTAATTGTTGAAAGACCCTTTTATACTTGGAGAAACATCTCTGATGGCAGTTTGACAGTTTTCTATCCATTGGAGACAGTTGAGAGTCGATTCTAGCCGTTACTCTGTCTTTTAGTGCAGATTTCAAACGTGCAAGCAGAATGCTCTTAGTCGACTACTCGATATCTTAGTTGACTAGGTTGTCTCTGTTTTCTTCTCCCTGTCTTTGACAGTTCTAGCAGTAAGCACTTAGTCGACTAGTCCATTTCTTGGTTGACTAAGTTGTCTCTGTTTCTCAAACTCTTCAGCCCGCCATTTCTCCAATTTGAATATTGGCCAACCAACATTCTTCCTTATTCAACTAATGAGCTTTCTCCTTGTTAATCATTCATGTCTCATTAATTTTATCTCTCTTTTTCTTTTAATATATATTTTGAAGGATTGATTTATTATTTACATAAAATTTTTGTCTTGCACACTTAAACAATATAGTTAGACACTAATGAATAGGAATGTTTTACTATCATTAAAAACTAATTGAGTCAACAAGTTTGGGTTGTGTGTTGATGCAACATGGCAAAGTCCTAACAGATGCCTCTAGCAGTTGAAAAAGCATGAGCAAAACTATCCAACTCATGACTTAGAAATGGTTGTCATTGTGTTTACGCTTAAGATTTAGAGACATTATGTTTATGGCGAGACTTGTGAGATCCATACAGATCATAAGAGTCTCAAGTACAGTTTTGAGTAGAGAAATCTCAATTTATGGCAACGTCAATAGATGGAGTTACTTAAGGACTACGATTATACTATCTTGTATCATCTTGACAAGGCGAATGTGGTAAGCGATGCCCTGAGCTAAAAGTTTATGGGAAATTTAGCCCATCTAACTATAGGTGAAAGACCTTTGATGAAATATATCCATGATTTTAGAGACATGGGATTACATTTTAAGTTCAATGAGACTGATGCTATATTAACACATTTTTGAGTTAGGCCTATGCTACTTGATCTCATTAAAGAAGCCCAAAATAAGGATGAATGGGTGACCAAGGCCTTAGATGATGCCCAAGGGAGAAGGGGCAACATTTTTTTAGAGATTCTTATGGACAGACTCAGGGGAGAGATTCTTAAAGAGGCACATTTGTCGGCTTATGTAATACATCTCGGATCTACCTAGATGTACCATGATATGAGAGAGCTATGTTGGTGGAAAGGTATGAAAAGTGATGTAATCGAGTTGGTGCTAAGTGTTTAGTATGCCAAAAGGTTAAGGCGGAGTGTTAAAGGCCCATATTGTTGTTACAACCTTTACTCATTTCCAATTAGAAGTGGGAGCGTATATTTATGGATTTTGTTTGTGACAGGGTTGATACTTCTATTCGATAGAGTTATTTGACACATTTTAGGGGCTTAAGTAGCTAGGCTTTTGAGATTTTAGATTTTGGATTTTAGCATTTTAAGTGTGTCATGACCCAGAACTCCCATCGAGCCCATGACAACCGCTGCGACGTCCCGATAGACATTCATTACACGAAATGTCAATCGAAACCTCGCAAGGCTTAACATCAGTTTTCGCACCTCCCCTATGAGCAACAGTTATTAAGTATCATGTTTTGAGATATTATAAACTATTTTGAAGTCAAAACAATAGAAAAATAATTTTTTTCTCACAAGGGCATTTTGGTCATTTTCCTCAAAAATCTCGAAACTAGCTAAAAATGTAGTATGCAAGTGGAAAACACATATTTCATAATCAAAAATAAGTTTAGATGTCTAAAACATTTATTTAAAGTGAAACTATAACTATTTAAATATAATAAAAATATTCAATAAAATATTCTATTTTCTTCTAAAATAATATTTATAGAGTTACCGGTAAATAATTTTTGTAGCGTAAAAGCTAAATAAATTCATACATACTGTAATACAGATAACCAAAGTATAAAATTTAACTTACAGTGACACGTGGGCCCACGAATGACCAAAAGTATTAAAAGCGGTAAACTTATAGTTTTTTAAGGATGCAAGTCTAACTGTAGCCCTCAACGAAATGAGTTATCTACCGACTATCCTAAGCCTGAAAGAGGTGGAAAAGAGGGTGGTAAGATTATATAATCCCAGTGAGTAAACAAATATCATCTAAAATATATAAAGTTGAGTAAATGGAGATAGATTAAAATAGATCATCATATTGTAATTCATCACCTCTCAACTCATTTCAACCAAATAAAATCAATTCATATAAATCAAGTAATCAACAAGGCTTATGAATTTCTTAAAACTTTGACTCGTGCCAAAATCATTCTCATACTCAGTTATCAGGGATACCTTGGCTTAGGGCTATCCCAACCGAGTCCGCCAAGGCTGTTAAAAAGTCATGTACGCATAAATCATGTTTTTATTTTGAAAACATAGCCATTCCTTGGCGTTGGCTAAGTTCACCCTCACGTGGTGGTTTAGCGTGAAGTGAACTCTAAAGTTGTACCTCGGGAGTTAACCTACACGCCTCTCCGATCGAGGTAAGAATATAACAAGGTTACCGTGCCTTTTAATAGGCTGGTCCACAGAACCTGCCCACTGCAGCAAGCTAAACCTACCATACGGTAAAATTTGCAATAGCATGACATGGCAATTATATCACAATCCAACCTCTCAAGGCTAAATACACAGTTCATATATTTCAACACAAATACCAATTCAGCCATTCATGCAAATATTGTCATAAGCCATTCAATTCAAACCATGAATTTACAACACATGAAAACAATCTCCAATTACTCTATTTTCAAACCATCATTTCATTTCAAGACAATGTTATAAAATCATTTCATTAAATCACATTTTAATTACAAAACACAAAGATTTACCATTTAACTCATTTTTCATAAAATCACAGAATCGGATAAAAACCACTTTAGATAATTAAGATGATAGTAAGGTTACTCATTATTTAGGGAGTCAAATTCTGAGTACTCCGATTCTTGATCCTCGGGTACTATCTCTTTACTTTTGCTAAAATGCTCACCACCTAGATATACATGACACATAATTCAATATACTGTGTCATACCATTATAAATCTATTTCAGGCTCTTTACTAATGCATGAAATGGGATGTAAAATACTCGAGTAACTATCTAAATATGGTGTTCAATATAATTTCAATTATGTACCTAAATAAAACAGTATTGGCCTAATTTGATCTATCACCCGATTAATTGGTCAATACGTCCAATTTAACTCCAATTAACTCCATTTTTCTTCCAATTCTCCAAACCATCAAACACAAGTCAAATAGCATAAAATTTAGCAAAATCATCCTCACATTTCTTCTTGAGAATTTCGGTCATGGTGAGTGCATCAACACTATGATTTTTCCTACTTGATTTTCTCACCATAATTCATCATTTCCTAACCAATTCACTTGAAATAAAATCAAATCCACCATCAACACTCTACAAGGAAGATTTGGCCAATGATGAACTCATGAGGAATATGTGAATTTCAAGCTTAATTCTTACACTTAACACCATAAACAACTAAAAACATCCATATATCTTAAAAATCTATCTAAATCATCATCAAATTCTCTCTCCTAGGGTTTGATCAGCACACAATCCTTCATGATATCTTGTGATTCAACCATGAAAAATGCAAAAGAATGTATGGGAAAGGTAGATCACAAGTCAAAATCAAGAAATTTTACCTTTGATTACTTGATTACTTGAAATCCACCAAATTTCTCTTGAATTTTCACCCTAAGGTTCTTGTTCTTTCTTTTCTTCCTTTGTTCTTGCTTTGGCCGGCCATAAGAATAAGAAATGGGCTGGTTTTGTGCTAATTTAAAAGAAAAATAATAAAAAAATAAGAGCTTGACACTTGTCACCTTACATTGGTCCATTTTTAAATTCTTAACTATTAAGCTTTATTTCTCCACCACATAAAATCCTTCAATAATCCATGATAATATTGGGTAAAATCCATGTGCTGGACAAGTGTTGGCTGGTGTAAAATTACAATTTTTCCCATGGGGTAGCAAAATGACTATTTTACCCTTATCCTCGAAAAAATACCGAAATTAAAATTCTTCACTTCTCAAACTCAAATTATACTCAAAATGATCAATCTTAGTCAAAAATTTCATCCAACACTCACATCTTAACCTCAGGTGGCAAAATGACCATTTTGCCCCTAGGTCATGAAATTTTCAATTTGACTCCAAATCGATCCTCGAACTCTGAATCACCATTTTAAGTCATTCTGGGGTTTTAAAATTCTCAATTTCATCTTAAAATTTCTATTTAGACTAGTTGAAGCTTAATTCAACTTAATTGTACCATTTGGTACATTATCGTCCTTTAACGATTTCTAAGGTACCTGAGTAAGCAAACATGCATTCTTATATAAGAATGGCATAATAAACATATTGTAGAGCTGGGCTTGACAAAGTGTTTTACTAGTTTAAGTTTGATCACATGTTGAGTGGTTAATTTAAGTTATTTTAGTTAAATTTTATGTTATTTTATTTTAAATTACTTTAAGAGTAGTTATTACTAATTTCTACTATTGCTTTTGTAGGAAATTTGATAAAAAAAGGCTCATTTGATGAAAATCAGTGCAAGTATGGTGATGGCTTTATTTGTATATATTTTGGTATTTTGATCATATCTTTCTATACAAAACTCCAAATGAGGTGATTCTTAGACCACTAGAATTCTAAAAGAAAGGACTACAACTTTTATGTTTACCATTTTGCTCAGTTCAAAGTAGATCAGGGTGAAAAGTATGTTTGAAGTTGATGGACTGTCATAGTGTTGGGAAAACAAGGCTGCAGCGCTGGTAAAAGGAAGCACACAACACATTTTCCCCGAGAGCTTAAAGCCACAGCATTGAAGAAGTAGCACTATAGTGTTGGGCAATTTTTCAAAAGTAAGAATTTGATTAAATTTTGGAAATTTGGTTACTTGGAGCCTATTTAAGGGACCTTTTTTAGAGGTTTAAGGGTGGAGGCAACAAGCAACTATTCTGGAGATTTGGAACCAACAACAAAGCAAGAAAATAAGAGAATTGAAGGGAAAATCAAGATCACAAAGCTCCCATTATTAGTTTTTTCTCTTTACTTTTGTGTTTTTCTTATTTTTTTTAACTTGGATTAATGGTTAATTTTCTTTGGATGAAGTTTTTATTAGATATTATGACCTAAATTTATTTTTCTAGGATTGCAATTGAACTCACGTGTAATCTAAATTTTTAATCTCTTTCATGCTTATCTTTAATGGGATTTGAATTATTTATTCCAATTTGTTCTTAATGCTTTTAATTGCTTGATCACCAATTATATTGATTTAGGAACCTAAACAAACTTGGGAAAGGGAGTTTAGTGTAGACTAAAATTGGGATAGCATATGAACATATTAATTGATTTGTGTACAGGATAAGGATATACCTATAGGTTTTATGTAGCTAGATTGGAGCCTGAACTTAATAAGTCTATTTTAATTTCAATTCACATAGGGATATAGTGTTTTGGTTAAAATAGATATTTTTATAGGATGAGTCGAGAGACTTTTATAAATAATTGAGGACTCCAGATTAGCAATTCAACCCATTGAAATAAGTTAAGGAAGAGAGTTAAGATTTAGATGAAGCGTGAAGGATATTGTAATCCTAGGCTTGTTTGATTTGATTTTCACTAAAGTTATTATTACTTTGTGTTTTCTTTTTAGTTTAAGTTTTGGTTAGCTAGTTTTAGTTATTAATTCATTTAGATTGTTTGGATAAGATTAAATTGTTATAATTTTAGTACTTTGTAAAATTTTAGATCAATTGTCTATGGGATCGATACTTTACAATTCTATATTATCTATTCGATATGTATACTTGCGTAGTAGAATTGTAACTAACAGGGATTACCTCACACTAGTAAGGGATATGATTCCATTTGGGTTATAGTGGATAAATTGACTAAGTCCACACATTTCTCACCAGTGAAAGTCACCTATGAGGTGGCACAATATGCGAGGTTGCACATTGAGGAAATAGTATGATTGCAAAGAATTCTAGTTACCATAGCCTTGGATAGAGGTACACAGTTCATTAGTTGATTTTAGCATAAATTCCAAGAGGTTTTGGGGACTATGCATAATTTTAGCACTACTTTTCATTCTCAGACCGATGGCCAGTCTGAAGAGACTATACAAATCTTAAAGGATATGTTACGAGCTTGTGTTGTTGATTTTTAGGTCACTTGGGATTGACACTTTCTTTTGATAGAGTTCACCTACAATAATAGCTATTAGGCTAGCATTAAGATGATGCCTTATAAGGCATTGTATGTGTGTAATTGTAGATCACCTATTGCTTCGTTTGATGTTGGTGAATGGAAACTCCTTGGATCGGAGATGGTTCAATAAGCAACTGATAAGATTCAATTGATTCAAGATAGGTTGTTGACAGCTCAAAGTCGACAAAAGTCCTACGTCGACCATCATAGATGTTGAAATTTAGAGTTTTAGGTGGGTGACATGCATTTTTGAGAGTTTTGCCTACCAAAAGTATTAGAGGTTTAGCAAGAAGGGCAAGCTAAGCTCAAGAAACATTGAACCAATTGAGATCCTAGAGAGAGTTGGTGCAATAGCTTATATATTGAAGTTACCTCGAATCTTTCTAGCATTCACCCAATGTTCCATATGTCTGTACTATGTAAGTACAACCTTGATTCGACCTATGTGATTTGTCATGAGGAGATTCTATTAGGAAATGACTTGTCATTTGACAAAGTACCGATTTAGATATTGGATAGGAAAGTTAAGCGACTTTGCACTAAGGATGTAGCTTTAATGAAAGTCCTTTGGTGCAATCACTCTAGCAAGGATGTGACTTAGAAAGCCGAAGACAAGATGCATGCGAAGTACCCTCACTTGTTCCAAACTAGAAGTTAGTAATTAGTTGCCTAAATTCTAGGACGAATTTTCCTAAAAGGGAGATAATGTGAAACTCTACTTCTTAAATTAGGCTAGATTTGTAAGCTAACTTGATGAACTATTATTTAATGTTTTGAACTTAAATTCTAAACTATTTTGATTTTAAAAATCTATGTTTTGATAACCAAACATGTCTATATGAGAGTTGGTACCTTTATGGATTCAAATAAGATGGTTTTGGACTTAAAACTCCATTTTAGACAAAATGTATCAATCATGTTCATCATGCATCTATACATCAAACTCAGAAAGGGTTTTTTATGAACATGTATCGATATATGCTTATCATGTATTGATACATGAGACTTAAGGCATAATGTATTAATACATTAACCCCATGTATCGATGCATTAAGCGCAAACTTTAAGGTTATTTCAATCTTTTCTCACTCATTTAAAAACCCTAAAACCTCAAAATTTACCATATTTGGCTACAAACGTGGTTTTCATTAAAACCCAACCACTCTCTTCCCTTTTTGCTCTCAACTCTCATTTCTAACAAATTCATGGATTTCAAGCATTAAAAGTCATCTTCAAGCTTGGAATTTGATTCAAAGAATTTGAAAGGTAAAACTCTTTATTTTAAACCTTTGAAACCAATGTTTGATTTTCTAGAATTTATAGATTCTCAAAAATTTGTTTTGCTCATGTAAACTTAGGTTTTGAGTTGCTTTTTGGAACTCTCAAGATCACCAAGATAAAATTGCTTAAACTCTACCTAGTATTAGACTTAAATCTTTTAGTTAAGTTTGATTAGCTACTAATTTTTTAAGTATGAGCTTTTGGAAAATATTTAGTAAAGGATTAGATGATTATTAGTTTAAGATTATGTTATAGAACCAAGTACTAATGATGGAAAACTTCATGATAGGTGTTGTGGAGAAAAGTTTGAATTTTTAGAAATCTAAGTGTTTGACAAAATGTGCTAGAAAGCAAGGCATGTTTCTTTGATGTGGGTAGATGTAGTGTTTTTTTTATATTATAATATAATTAAGCATATGCCTATTCTACAACCTTGCATATGAATGAATTGCAATGAGTTTGCGTTGTAAGCAAAGGTTTACAAGTATGTTTTGATGAAAACTATAAAGCAAGTATATATGACTGATGATTTTAAATGTTAATGTGAGAATTGATTTCTCCTTGGTGAGGCCATGGTATTTATGGTCATTTATCTTGAGATTATTAATATGGTTGATTGATTCTGGCTTTGGTTATGTCCCAACCTCTATGATATCTTGGTGACGGGTTTCTATCAGAGCCTCAAGTTGTTTAGGTCTTAGGGTGTTATGGTCAGGTCCAGTGGAGAGTCGAGTTTTTATGTGAAATTTTTAATTATGAACTGTGAGCCGCGGCACATTTCATAATCGAGGAACCGCATAAATTCCCAATCTTAGAAACCACCTTATCTCTTTAACTGTGGTTAATGACAAGTGTTTGCTCTTGTCTAGGTAAGAATGCCACCTAAGACACGGGCCACCTTAAGACAAGTGGGGGAGTAAGATGCCCCTACTGAGATGACTAATAGGCCAAGGGCACCCACCCGTAGAGGGCGAGGTAGACGTGGCAGGGTCGCTAGGCTGGTGAGAGCGAGTACGCCTGTGAATAGGAGAGATGAGGGATAACCCTTAGGTGAGACTGTTAGGCCACCGACGAGAGGCATTATTGTTGAAGACTTGGCGACGGGTCTGCAAGGAGTCAATCGGGTTGTAAAAATGATGGCAGCTCGTATAGAGCATATACAAAAAATAGTAGAGAGGAGACATGTGGAGCAAGAGTCTCCTAGTTCCCAAGAACAAACAAATTGCCAACCTCCCAAGGGTTATCAGGGTCGTAGAGACTTTAGTGATGGGATTTCATTTTCTAGCCGTCAAGGCCCACATGGGGAATTAAGGTTACCCTAACAAGGGAGTAACGTGATGAGTACCAGTGTTGAGTTAAGGCAGGAAGCTTTTAGTGGAAGGAGGCAACAACAAGACTCAAGGTAAATTAATCAGGCTATTCCTCCCTGTGATAATTGTGGAAGACGACACAAAGGACGATGCTATTTTCCCCTGAAAACTTGTTTTGGTTGTGGCCAGCTTGGACATAGGGTGAGGAACTGTCCGATGGCCCAACAATCGCAAGGTTCTGTTCGCAATCCTAATCAACCAGCTTTGTCTGCTCCTTCGACAACTGCTTCAATTGGCCAAGAGGTTAATGAGATAAGAGATAGAGGCGCTGGTGCTTCCTCTCGGGGTAGACCATCTAGGTCTGGACGTCAGAGCTTATTGAGAGCGGCCCAAGCGAGGGTGTATGCTTTAACTCCCCAAGAGGCCCAAAACTCAAATGCAGTGGTCTCAGGTATTTTTCCTATTTGTGATATGAATGCTTGGGTGTTGTTTGAGCCTGGTTTAACTTATCTGCTTATTTCTACATGTTTTGAAAATCGATTGAGTAAGAATCGTGTTAGGAGAGAAGAATACTTGGTGGTACCTACTCCTTTAAATGAGGTATTTGTGACTGAATAAGAAAATAAATCCTGCATAGCTCGAATCAAGGATAAAAATACCTTAGTGAATTTAGTGGTGTTAGACACCTTAAGGAGCTTAAGGATCAGTTGGAGGATCCTTATGGAAAGAAAGAAAAGATGTTTACCAAAGGCACAAATGAAATATTGAGGTATGGAAATAGACTTTATGTGCCGGATAATGATGAATTGAGGATAGAGATATTGGAGGAGGCGCATATGGCAGCCTATGTGGTACATTCAGGAGCTTGGCAACGAGGCTGAGTGATACTGCTTGCCAAGTGCTCTGATAGGTACCCTTTGTTGCTCGTCACGGAAGGGAGAAAGGGCTGCCCTGAAGGGTGAAGCCACCCCTAGTGACAATGTTGGTATCAGGATTTAAAGGAGGTGACATGGGAAGATGAGGATGAGATGCGGACAAAGCATCCACACCTCTTCGATATGTAAAGGTAAGCCACTCTACATTGAATTTAAATTCAGGGACCGAATTTTTATTAATGGGGGAGAATATGAGACCTTGTCAAGCTCGATTAAAAGACGATATTGTACCGAGTGGTACAACTAAGTTAAATCGAGCCTTGAACTAGTTCAAATACAAATTCTAAGAGAAAATTGAAAATTTTGAAACCCACAGAATGGTTTAGAATAGTGATTCAGAGTTCAAGGTCTAGTTTGGAGTTCATTAGGAAAATTGACCGATTAGGGATAAAACGGTCATTTTACCATTTGATGATAAAATGGAGATTTCTATCCAAGATTTGATCACATTTAACCAAGAATAATTATATGAAATATAATTATAATTATTGGAGTATAAAATGATGTTTAGCAGTGAAAAATTGTGATTCCCGGTATTTTTAGAGCACAAGGGCAAAATGGTAATTTTTTCGTTAGAGGACTAAACGAGAATTTTTATAAAACGATTTTTTGCCCTATTTGGTTAATATTGATCAATATTAGTGTTATTTAAGGTTGAAAAGTAGAAATAATGTGATTTCAGTACATTTCAGAATATAGGGGCAAAATCGTAATTTTTTCTTCTCGAGGGCAAATCGGTAAATTTTTTGCCCCAGAACTTGTCAAGACCAAGGGATTTTAATTGTGGTAGGATTGGATAAATACCAGAATATTTGTGATGAAAAATTAAGAAGAAAAAGTCAAAAAGTTAAAAAAAATTGGGCCAATAAGCATGTGACACGTGGCATGCTTGATTATTTTATTATTTTCTACAGAAATCAGCCCATTAAATCCCCAATTCTCTCACCATATTCGGCCTAGGCAACCAGCAACAAGAACAAAGGAAGAACAAAGGGAAAAACAAGAAAACCTAGGTAAAAATTCAAAGAAAAAGTGAAAAAATCAAGGAAACAAGCAAGGTAAGTTAGAATTTCTTTAATTCTCCTTGATACCTAGCTTACCCATGCTTTTGTTCTTGATTTTTATGGTTGAATATTGAGTTATCATGATGAATTCAATTCTGAAAAATGGGTATGGAAGAAGAATTGTTGTTGGAATAATTTGATTTTAGACTATGTTAATGTTTAGGGATAGTTAAGCATGGTTATGAACAAAAACATAAAAGAAATATTCAATTTCTCTAGGGTTCCTTGTTGGTAGAACCATGAGGGTTGAATATCAATGGGTGATTATTTTTATTTCATGGAAAATGGCTTGAAAAATGATGAATTAAGGTGAAACGATTATGTAAAAAAAATTTCGGTGCTAATGCACGAAATGATCAAATTTTTCTATAAGGAACTGTAAAGGTTCTAATGTTGAATTTGGCTTTATTTAAATGGTATGTGGTAAATTAAGGTATTAGAGGAGAAATGGATTAATTTGGAGGTGATTTGGACACAATCGCCAATTAATCGGTGATCGGTCGAATTTAATCAATACCGCGATTAAGCGGTAATCGGACGTATTTTTGCATTTACATATCAAGCATTAGTAATTTAAATTAGTTTATATCAATTTAGGGACAATATAGTAAATTCCTTGACTTTGTTATTTGTCAAGGTAGTGAGACGTCCGAAAAAGGTAAAAGAATTGCGCATGAGGACTATTAGTCCTAGTGCACCCGGAATCTGAATTTTCGATATCGGTGAGTGGACTTGCATTTCAAACTTGTTTTGGGGAATATGAAAGATTCTATCCAACTTGTCTTAGAAAATGTATCTTGGGAACAAGCTTTTGTTAAATGGTTTGATATTGTGATATGTGATTGCTATGGATTCATGCATTATTGCAATATGATGATATATATATATATATATGTGTGTGTTGTGCATGATGGTTGATGATAGTGCCCGTGTGCATGATGTGGGGGGATGTACACGATGGCACTGATTGTGCACGATGTGGGGGGATGCACATGCCGGTGATGATGGTGGCGTGAGAGATAGATGATGATAGTTCCCGTGTGCACGATGTGGGGGGATGTACACGATGGCACTGATTGTGCACGATGTGGGGGGATGCACACGATGGTGCCGGCTATGTGCACGATGTGGGGGGATGTACATGAGCTGGGTGTGATTATGATGATATTGATGTTTGTCTATCAAATTATGCATATCTAGACTTATGAAATGAAAGATCATGAATGTGATATATGGTTGACATATATGCGAAATTTGATACATTATACTTTGAGAATTTTCATGAGTTTTATGTTGTATTTGTTGGTTTAGTAGGATAGCCCTTTTGTTGAGTGAAGGGAAACTTTTCTCTTGTTGCTCTATTTCGCTGCAGCAAAATTCATTCTCGCTATAGCAAGAAACTCTCAAGTTTGAGGGCCTTCACCAGAACTGGTTCTCACTACAACGAGAAACTTTTTGTACATTTTGCTAACTTGTAGGTTTTTACCATATTTCCCATTTCTTTGGTATCATAGTTGAGCATTGATTTTTGTAAAGTGATTTTACTCATATAGGGTTTACACTAGGGGTTTAAAGAAGCTAAAACAATTGCATGGTTTTGAGATTATGAATGCATCATGATTTCGATAAACATTCCTTATGGTATACTTGTTCCCTTCTTATTCACTCACTGAGTATTGTACTCACGTTTTATAAAAATTCATATTTTCAGATCAAGTGACTGTTGGACCCTAGATCGAGGAGTCCCCGTAGTGAAGGGGTTGAGTGGTATGTCCTTCCTTAGTGACAAACTTGGTATCAGAGCAAAGGGTAGTAACCCGATCCTTGAGAACTCTCGCATGTTAATAGGGGCGAAGCATGACTCTCCGCCTAGGGGCTTATAGGGCTGGATGCTTCGTGATCTTCCACCTTATGAGTGCTTTGATGAGTACCGTTTGTCGCCTCAGTAGCGAAAAAGTTGAGTGGTATGTGTCTGGCATTCGATAGTAATCCCTTTTATTGTAAATGTCTCCGCTGGAAGTCATGGGTCCTTTTGTATTGTGAATACAATCTAACAATGTGAATATGTGTATGCAATGTAAACTGCTAAATACATAACTAGTATAGTGCATGTATATTATTATCAATAATGCCATTGTGTTTTGGCTATGTTCACACCTGGGAAAAGGTATGTGTGTATGCATGATATGATAAATTTGTTAAGCAAAGGTAAATGGATAGGCTTGCTTGGGCTTAGTGAGCTATGCTCATTGAGCTCATGCACCGGTCATGGCTCGGGAAATTGGGTCGTGACAGTTTCACCTTTTAATTGTATATATATTCTGAACATTGGATTGTTGTAATGTAGTTGTTAGAGCTTTATCAAGATAAAAACCTGTACCTAGTGGCAGTAAGTGCTAGCCATTTTACATAATGAGATGTGGTGAGCCCGTAGAGGTAATATCTCGAGACTCACAAGGATTTATAGCTTGAGTCGGTAGAGGTTATTTCCTGAGACTTGCTTGATATTGGTAACTAATGGAGTTCCACCCTTTCTTCTGTGGTCGGTGGCTGTATGAATTAAACCGTTCTAGTGTGACGACACTAGATGATTATATTGTCTTTGGCTAATGGTCCATGGTTTGCTTGACTTGATGTCTAATAAGATAAATATGTAGCATGGATGATGTTTATTTGATGTTTGAATGTTGATTATTTGATTATGGATGAATAATAGTCTTGGTTAAGGTCCCAGTGATGAGTTCTAGGTTGAAACTATGCATTTTGTATAAAATCTATTAATACATTGCACCAATGTATTGATAGATTCAACATAGAACCAATGGATTTGCATTCTGCATCAAATCTATTGATACATTGAGACAATGTATCAATAAACGGGACAATCTATCAATACATGGGACTAATGTATTGATAGATCTTGCTTATTTGACACTTGAACATTTTCGAAAAGTTTTCTAAAGAGGAAAATGAATTTATTTTATAACCAAATCCTTGAAAACCTTGATTTATATTTCAAACACTTTTGAATTGATTGTTTAACTCAATTTTTACCAAATTTTTTTAATTGGTTTCCAATCATGTAATGTTATTTTAAATGCTTATAAGCTGTTTTACAAACTATGCTTTATAAAACACTTTTGTTATCCTTATTTTGTTTGGAAGACAACGTTCTGGGAGGTTATATGGACATACGTTCCTAGATTCATTGAAAGGCAACAAACTTCGAACGTATGGGATTGTTGTTCCTTGATTCGTTTGAAAGACAATGGACTTAGAGACCATGTGGATATTTGATACGCTTGATAAAGTGGGACTTAATTTATGATTATGCCTAGAAAGATGAGTGTTGATTTTTGGTTATGCTTGGAACATTAGGTGTTGATTTATGGTTATGCCTGGAAAGGGGGGTTCTGCAAAACATTTGATAAATGTTTATTTGCATTTTCTTAAAATGTATTTTGTTAAATACTTTTCCTTATTAGCTTGTTTCCCTTCACCGTATCTACTCACAGAGTTATTATAACTCACACATGTAAGATGCACTTGTTATTGCATATTAGTAGATTGTTTGGTTAGCTGTCCTTTGGAGAGGAGCTACTTTTACAATCAGTATTGATAGGTGACCGTCATATCATCCAGTAGACGTCAGCCCTTTTACTTTGAGTCATACTCCGTTAGTCCGATTTGGTCTTTTATATTGACTATTATGAATTATGACTTGTTTGTTTCTTGTAATAATTGATATTATGGATGATTGCGACGAGGTGGCTTACGCTTATATGCGCCACAGCATAGCTTATACTTGGGTTATGTTTTATGTTGCTTCCATAGTATGAGCACATAAGTGTGCAGATTGATATGGCATTTTCAGATATATGATATAATCATGTTTATACCTGCTTGCATATGAACCATGGTGATAAGTCCCATGAGGCACTTATGGTTATGGGATTATTTGTTCATCATTAGGCTTACATGGGTTAAAAAGGTCACTTCCATTTATAGCAAGGGCAGAGCTAACCAAATTTTATTGGTGGGGGCCAAATACAATTAAATAAGAGTTGAAAATTTTAAAACCCTAATATGTTAAATTCAATCAATAATAAAAATATTGATAATAGAAATATGAAACTAAATATAAAACTATAATTTGTAAAATATAAATTGTTAAAAACGATATATAAGATTAATAATTTTTTCTTATATAATAAGAATTATTTAAATACTATATATTCAAGAGAATTTCATTTTAACTAAACATAAAATGTAAAGCATATAAAAAAATATACTCAAGTTAATTTTCTCTTACATAATCAGGATTAATAAAAAAAATAATACGTTGATGAAATTTTAAGTAACAATGTAATATTACAACTTATATTTGAGAACTATATAATAATTTAATAATTTTTAAACATTAAAATCATAGAAAATAAATTTTATGTAACATAAAAAAGAAGAACATGGCAAGTAAAAGGTAGATACCACATATTACATAACAAAAAAGAAAGAAAAATAATATGGTTAATAGTTTGTAGAAATTTGAGAAAGAATATTTATAGAAATTTATAACATANTAAAATCATAGAAAATAAATTTTATGTAACATAAAAAAGAAGAACATGGCAAGTAAAAGGTAGATACCACATATTACATAACAAAAAAGAAAGAAAAATAATATGGTTAATAGTTTGTAGAAATTTGAGAAAGAATATTTATAGAAACTTATAACATATAAACAAATAAAATAAAAATAAATAACTATAAATAAATATCAATAAAAATAATAATATAAATTAAAAAAATTTAAAATTGATTAAGATAAATGAAATCATTTTATTATTTTTTATTTATATTAATTATTAAATAAAATATTATTTTGAGAAAGCTAGTAATAGAATATATAAAAAAATTTAAAAATTTTTCTATATTATGGAAAAAATTTTAAAAGTTTTGGGGGGGCCATGGCCCCCCCATCACGTAAGGAGGCTTTACCTCGGATTGATACCCTAATGTCGGCCATGATCCGAAATTTAGGTTGTGATAGAACCTCTATAAAAATCATTGCTAAGCTCTTTCCTTCTTCTCTTTAAACTGTACTTGCTTCATATCTTATCTATTTACTCTTATACTTACTAGTTTTCAAGTTTTGTGCATAAAGTTTACATCTTTAAGTTTGTGTCATAGAAGGTTGAAACTTTTATTTGAAAACTAACTTACCCTCATCTTGGTTATTACTTTAGTTTAAGCTTCTTTATCTAACAATTGGTATCATAGCAAATTCTCAAGTTTTTCAAGTTTAACAACCTTTAAGAGATCTTAAAAAAGAAGCTTGAAGTTGTAAAGATGGCTCTAACAAATTTTATGGGTGAAGGCCAATCAAATTAGTGGGTGGAGGATAAGGTTTGAAAACTTTGTGCAATTAGTTGATCTAGATTTATGGGATATCATTTTTCAAAGACTTTATGTACCATGTAAGCTTGTAGATAGTGTGAGACATTTCCAAACTAGAGTTGAATGGGACGACATGGAAAGAAAATTGTTTAAGCTAAATCCTAAAACTGTAAGTGCCCTATTATGTGTACTTAGTAAAAATGAGTTCAATAGGTTAGCCATGTGTACAATAGCCAAAAAAATTTAGGATATCCTAAGAAACTGTTATGAGGGCACATCACAAGTGAAATAGTTAAAGATAGGATTATTAACTCCAGATTATGAATTCTTCAAGATCAAAGAGGATGAACCAACAAATGAGATTTGTGAGAGGTTCATCTAATAAGAGGATTAAAAGCCTTAGGTAAAGAATTCCTTAATGCCCAACTTGTGAAGAAATTTCTATGTTCTCTCCCTATGTCTTGGAGGCCTAAAGTCGTAGCAATTGAAAAAGAAAAAGATTTAAATAAAATCAAGCTAGATGAGTAACATGGATCATTACTCACGTATGAGATTCAATTAAGACATGAAAGTGAGAGAGATGAAGCTATTAAGGAAGATGCCAAAGAGAAAAGTATTACTCTTAAAGCTACTAAAGAAAAAGATGAAAGTGGCATGAAAGATGAAGAAAAGGTGGAAAATAATGAGGAAATATCTTTACTAACTAGGAAATTCAATAGGTTCTTAAAGAACAAGCAAAATGGTAGAAAGGAAAGATAATCTAGAAGAAATGTACCAAGAAAAGAATCATAAAATGAAAAATCAAGTAAAGATCATATCACTTGCTATAAGTGCAAGAGGTCGGGACATACGAAATATGAATGTCAAAATATCAAGAAGAACCACCTAAAAAAGTCAAAGAAAAAAGCAATGGTAGCCACTTGGAGTGATGAAGATGAATCACAAAGTAAAGAAGATAAGGAAGTTGTAAATCTTTGTCTTATAACTCTAGATGACCCCATGGATGTGGAAAAATACTTGAAATCAAGATATAATGTTGAAGAAGTCAACAATATTACTCTTATAGACATTGACTCCATTGCAATAACTTCCAACTATGGACAATCAATCATAGAGCCTCATAGTTTCAATGGTGAAAATTTTATTCGTTGGATTAATGAAATGAAGGTATTTATTCAAAGAAAAAATTAAAAAGCTTGGAATATAATCAGAGATGGTCCTTTTAAATTGTGCAAGGAAATGGATCATTGGGATTCAAGTGACCTTGACAAAATACAACTAAATTCCAAAAGCCATGCACATGCTTCTCTCTGCTCATAAGAAAAAGGGTATTATAAGTTTCTTCCATGTGAAAGTGCCAAAGATATATGGGATAAAGTAGAAAAGATGAATGGAGAAGAAAAAGAGTTAGGAGAAGAAGATTGCACAAATGAATGGTCAACAAGTGACAAAGAAACTAAAGAAGAGGTGACAAGTGAAATTCAATCCACAAACCAAGAGCGGAAGTAAATTACTCAACTTGTGTGCAAATTTCACATTCATTTAAAGAATTAGAAGATGCCTGAAATACCCCATACTTTGATATAGTGATAAATAAAGTTGAGCGAATGGAAATTGAGGTCAATTAAAATGTTTAAAAGTGATAAGAAACGAAAGGAGTAGTTTAGGATAAAATATTTCGTAAGTGAGAAAATAACAATAAAATAATAATAATTTTATCAGAGGAGAATTTGTGAGATAAAAGGAGATTCGGAAGTCAAGTGAGGCATAATAAGGTATTTCAGGTACCAAGGAGACAAGATACAATTTTTAAAATATTAATATTTAGCCGGATGTCGAAATCAGTCATGAAAAAGGATTATATGGTTGATCCAAGTGGGGGAGAAGATGACAAGCCCGACTCTATAAAAATATTTGTCATGACATACATGTGATGGATAGCATGTTTGCATGCTAAGAGAGTCCCGAAAAAAAAAAATTTACAAAAGTCGGTATTATACCTAGAGGTACAACAAAGTTGAGTTAAACCTTAAACTAGATCAAATAGAGAATTTACAATGAAATTAAGAATTTTAAAGTCCCAAAATGGTTTAATATGGTGATTCGGAGTTCGAGGATCAATTTGGAGTCAAATTGAAATTTTCGCTATCTAGGGGCAAAATGATCATTTACCACCTGGGGACAAAATGAGAATTTTTAGAAAAGATTTTTGGCCCCATTTGACTTATTGGAGTAAGATTTGAAGTTTAGAAGTGAAAAATTTTAATTTCGGTATAATTTGGAGAAAAAGGGTAAAATGGTTATTTTGCCATCCGAAATTGAAAATTTAATTTTTTAAAGGATTTTGATCAAATTTAATTATTTGGAGTGTGAAATGAGTATGAGGAGTGAAAATTATGCATTATGGCAAATTTTCAATTTTTAGGGCAAAAATGTAATTTTTGAAAAGTTCAGGGGCAAAAGGGTAATTTTGAAAAATTTGCTCCACCAAAACTTTGAAAAAATCTGAAAATTTCACTTAGGACTTGGATAAGTCAAAGGGAAAGCATGGTGAAAAAAAAAAGTAGGACAAGTGGATGGCTAGAAAAAAAAATGCATTAATAAAATATTCAAAATATGAATAAAATAATATTATTCATTAAACAATAAAAAGGCATAAAAAAAATCAGCCCATAACCCATTCTTCTTCTTCAACATTCGGCCAAGTGAGAAACAAGAGAGAGAAAGGAGAAAATAAAACCCTAGCCAAGAAATTTAAAGGGAAAATAGGTGAAAATTCAAAAATCAAGTGAAAAAAAGGTAACATTTCTTAAATTTGTCTTGTGCTTTACCTTTCCCATGCATTTTCCATCATTTTTCATGGTTGAATCATGTGATTTGAGGATGATTTGAATTCTGGTCATATGGGTTTAGAGAGAGAAAGTTGTTAGATAAATTTGATTTTGAGCTATGTTAGTGTTTAGTGTTAGTTTAGCATGTTTATGAGTAAAACAACAAGAAAAATATTTATCTTCTCCATGAATTTCTCTAGGCCGAATCTAGCCAATGGTATGTGAGGATGAGGTTGACTTTATTTTAAGAGAATTGGGTGGAAAAATGATGAATTATGAGGTTGGAAATTAAATGGGAATTTTCGGTGCAATAAATTGAAATTTTTACCCACTAGGGGTAAAAGCGTAATTTATAGTCCGGACTGATAAATTGGACCAAATTCACAGTCATTGAGGTATTGTGGATATAATTGGATAATTGAAATTGAAATGGATGGAATTGGAGTCGAATTGGGGATTTTAGGACTTTACACCGTGTATAGGCGAGTTAGGTCGGACACCGCAATTAAGCGATTGTCTAGACATTTCAAATCCTATCTAGTGCATACGCATGGATAAGAGCCTGAAATAATTTATGATAAATTGACACAATTTATTGAATTTTGTGTCATGGATTATGGATAGGTGGTGAGTCAATTGTTTCGGGTAAGAGACTGCACCCGAGGGCGGAAGATAGGAGTATTTCTACTCCTAATACTGTGAGTAAACTTATTATCGTCTTAATTATCTAGAGTAGTTTTATACAATTGTGTGATTTTATGAAAAATGGGTTTAAATGGTAAATTGCTATGTTTTAAGAGAAATTGTGATTTTATAAAATGATTTTATAAATTTTCTGAAAAATCGAATATTGGTTTTGAAAATAGAGTAATTGGAGACTGCCTGCTTGTGTTGTAAATTTATGGTTTTAAATTGAATGGCTTATGACAATATATGAGCATGAATGGCTAAACTGATTTTGGTGTCAGAATTATTTGTATTGTGTATTCAGCCTTGAGAGGCTAGATTGCGATAAATTGCCATGCCATGCTAGAATGAATTTTATTGAATTGGTGGAGTATATATTAATTATTTACTGCAGAGGGGGTTCCGTGGACCAGCCTATTAGAGGGGCACGGTAAACTCCATTATATTATTACCTCGAACGGAGAGGCGCGTAGGGTATCTCCTGGGGTAAAGCTTAGGGTTCACTTCACGCCAAACCACCACGTGAAGGGGAACTCAGCCAACGCCAAGGAACGGCTGTATTTTTCTCAAACTAAAATATATTTTAAGTGTATACAAAATTTTAATAGCCTTGGCGGACTCGGTTAGATGCCCTGCGCAAGGTATCACCGAGTATGAGTTTTGGCACGAGCCAAAGTTTTAAGAAATTCATAAGCCAAGTTGATTACTCGATTTATATGGATTGATTTTATTTGGTTGAAATGAACTGAAAGGTAATGAAATTACAGTATGATGACTTATTTTAATTGTCTCCATTTACTCGGCTTTAGATACTTTAGATGGTATCTGTTTACTCACTGGGATTATAAAATCTCACCCCTTCTTCCTATACATTTTTCAGGCTCAGGACAGTTTGTAGATAGTCGAGTAGGACGAGAACTAAGCTCGGAACTGCATTATAGAAAGTAAGAGTTCACAGTCTTACATCCTCTTGGTCAATTGGAGCCCACGTGTCATTGCAGATCAAAACTTATATTTTGGTTATCTGTATTTCTATTCATACAATTTTTACTTTACTTTCATGTGCGAAAAATTATTTACGAATATTTCTATAAAAATTTATTTTATGAGAAAATAGAATATTTTATTAATTATTTTTGAATAGTACTAGTTGTTAACAATTTGCTTTCAAATGAACGTTTTAGATACTTATTTTGTTTTTAAATCATTAAATATATATTTTCTGCTTACCTACTACATTTTTAGCAAGTTTTGAGATTTTTGACGAAAAATTACGAAAATGCCCTTATGAGCCAGAAAATAATATTTTATTGTTCTTATTTGAAAATGACTTATGATTTTTTTAAATTCGAGATTTAATAATTGTTGCTCACTAGGGAAGAATGTCTATCGAGGCCTCGCGGCGGTTGTCACGGGCTCGATGGGAAGTTCGAGGTTGTGACAATTTTATTGGTATCAAAACATGGTTTAAAGATCAGATATTTTGATTTTAAAGTTTTGGATTTTAAAGTTTTTGATTTTAAGGTTGTTTTAAGCAATCCACACTGACACTGCGTGGCCCCAAGTCCAATTCAATTAAGTTAGGTTAGATTAAATAGAATGTATGCATCTACATATAGAAATCTACCTACTTTTGAGATGCATAAATAATTAAACAATTACTATTTGATTGTATATAGGTTTTGAGGTGCACTGGTGACATACACACCATGTCTAGAAGAGGCGGTAGTTTCGATACCTCTCATAGTGATAGTGAGGGATCTCTAGATTCTACGGCTAGAAGCAAATGGCACCCTGATATAGGTGATTCAGAAGGGATCCATCCCGAATTCCTAATAACAAAATTCCTCTGAACTTAGCAGAATGGGTTCATAATAAGGAAAGCGTTGAGAGTAGCCAGAATTTTGAAAGTGAGAGTAGCTCTAATATTCTGAAAACTGAAATAGATTTTCTTTTGAAACAATCCGAAGAGTACCATAGAGAACATACGAGGAAGGCAATTGCAAGGGGAGATATTCGTCTTAGGAAGGGGGTAAACGTTGTGCGCCATTTTCCTCCTGGATGTGGAAGAAATGTTGCATCGGTGAATGATGAAGAATATAGGAGAATACAACAAGCCTGGATTGAAAAACAAAGAAAAAAAAATCTCAAGAGGAGGAAAACCCGGAAGAGGATCTTCAAGAGGACTTGGAGTAAAATCTTCCGATAAGATCATATTAAGATGATGGTCCCAAGGACATGTAATATTTTCGTAGGATTTTACACTACCTTAACTCTAAGTAGATGTTGTGTAAAAGAGATAACAATTATCTGTACAAAGAAGTAAAAATAGTTTGGCTTTTAAAGTATAAGACTAGAATGTATTATAAAATGGCTGTTTAAGTAACTGAAGGTATATGAGAATCTTTAGTATGATAGGGATAAATTGGTAATATAATTATTGAGGAAGGTTATAGAAGGAAGCAATAAGGTTATAAATGACATTCGGAATGGATAATGTGATTACTTTAATGATTGTAATTTAAGCATGAAATGGATTATTCAGTGATGTTATGACACTATGAGGTAATAGTTGGGCACAAATATAACCCAATGAAGTTAAATTATGGAATATGGGGAATATAAAATTTTGATTCAGTAAAGATTACGAGAATAAAGTGAGGAAAAAACTGGGCTGTTTTTGTAGTTAATTATATCGAAAGTCAATAAAATTATTGGAGTATAAGACAAAGAAGATAATTGGATAGGGATGACAATAAATTTAAGGAAAGTTGTAGATAGTAAGCAACTTATATGTGGAGTGGTATATGTATCATGTATTTATTACATTGTATGGAAATGATGTTTTGAGGTGGAATTTTATGAATGTTGATAAAAGTCAAAAGATGACAAGAGATGAAAGTATTAATCTGGCTTAGTGTGTATGACAAGAAAATAGAAGGTACTTATACTTATGGAACTCATGATATATATCTAGAAGGGAAACCACTGGTTGAGAATGATTGATGTGGTGACTTTGAATGTAGACAAATAGCTTTGATGAGAAAATTTCCAATAGCTACAGTACTTTAGCATTGACTATTCAGTGATGTAATGCTTCGAATACCTCACGCCTATGATGCATGAGTAAGATGGGAGTGACA
>NC_030858.1:27331016-27361882 GCF_000208745.1 Theobroma cacao
AAGAAATTTACAGGGAAAATAGGTGGAAATTCAAAAATCAAGTGAAAAAAAGGTAACATTTCTTAAATTTGTCTTGTGCTTTACCTTTGCCATGCATTTCCCATCATTTTCCATGGTTGAATCATGTGATTTGAGGATGATTTCAATTCTGGTCATATGGGTTTAGAGAGAGAAAGTTGTTAGATAAATTTGATTTTAAGCTATGTTAGTGTTTAGTGTTTGTTTAGCATGTTTATGAGTAAAACAACAAGAAAAATATTTATATTCTCCATGAATTTCTCTAAGCTGAATCTAGCCAATGGTATGCGAGGATGAGGTTGACTTTATTTTAAGAGAATTGGGTGGAAAAATGATGAATTATGAGGTTGGAAATTAAATGGGAATTTTCGGTGCAATAAATTGAAATTTTTACCCACTAGGGGTAAAAGCGTAATTTATAGTCCGAACTGATAAATTGGACCAAATTCACTGTCATTGAGGTATTGTGGATATAATTGGATAATTGAAATTAAAATGGATGGAATTGGAGTCGAATTGGGGATTTTAGGAATTTACACCGTGTATAGGAGAGTTAGGTCGGACACCGCAATTAAGCGATTGTCTAGACATTTCAAATCCTATCTAGTGCATACGCATGGATAAGAGCCTGAAATAATTTATGATAAATTGACACAATTTATTAAATTTTGTGTCATGGATTATGGATAGGTGGTGAGTCAATTGTTTCGGGTAAGAGACTGCACCCGATGGTAGAAGATAGGAGTATTTCTACTCCTAATACTGTGAGTAAATTTATTATCGTCTTAATTATCTAGAGTAGTTTTAGACAACTATGTGATTTTATGAAAAATGGGTTTAAATGGTAAATTGGTATGTTTTAAGAGAAATTTTGATTTTATAAAATGATTTTATAAATTTTCTGGAAAATCGAATATTGGTTTTGAAAATAGAGTAATTGGATACTGCCTGCTTGTGTTGTAAATTTATGGTTTTAAATTGAATGGCTTATGACAATATATGAGCATGAATGGCTAAACTGATTTTGGTGTCAGAATTATTTGTATTGTGTATTCAACCTTGAGAGGCTAGATTGCGATAAATTGTCATGCCATGCTAGAATGAATTTTATTGAATTGATGGAGTACATATTAATTATTTACTGTAGAGGGAGTTCCGTGGACCAGTCTATTAGAGGGGCACGGTAAACTCCATTGTATTATTACCTCGAACGGAGAGGCGCGTAGGGTATCTCCTAGGGTAAAGCTTAGGGTTCACTTCACGCCAAACCACCACGTGAAGGGGAACTCAGCCAACGCCAAGGAACGGCTGTATTTTTCTCAAACTAAAAATATATTTTAAGTGTAGACAAAATTTTAACAGCCTTGGCGGACTCGGTTGGATGCCCTGCGCAAGGTATCACCGAGTATGAGTTTTGGCACGGGCCAAAGTTTTAAGAAATTCATAAGCCAAGTTGATTACTCGATTTATATGGATTGATTTTATTTGGTTGAAATGAACTGAAAGGTAATGAAATTACAATATGATGACTTATTTTAATTGTCTCCATTTACTCGACTTTAGATACTTTAGATGGTATCTGTTTACTCACTGGGATTATAAAATCTCACCCCTTCTTCCTATACATTTTTCAGGCTCACGATAGTTTGTAGATAATCGAGTAGGACGAGAACTAAGCTCGGAACTGCATTATAGAAAGTAAGAGTTCACAATCTTACATCCTCTTGGTCAATTGGGGCCCACGTGTCATTGCAGATCAAGACTTATATTTTGGTTATCTGTATTTCTATTCATACAATTTTTACTTTACTTTCATGTGCGAAAATTTATTTACGAATATTTCTATAAAAATTTATTTTATGAGAAAATAGAATATTTTATTGATTATTTTTGAATAGTACTTGTTGTTAACAATTTGCTTTCAAATGAACGTTTTAGATACTTATTTTGTTTTTAAATCATTAAATATATATTTTCTGCTTACTTACTACATTTTTAGCAAGTTTTGAGATTTTTGACGAAAAATTACGAAAATACCCTTATGAGCCAGGAAATAATATTTTATTGTTCTTATTTGAAAATGACTCATGATTTTTTTAAATGCGAGATTTAATAATTGTTGCTCACCGAGGAGATGCGGAAGTTGATGCTAAGACTTGCGGGGTTTCGATCAGCATTCGGGGTGAAGAATGTTTGTCGAGGCCTCGCGGCGGTTGTCACGGGCTCGATGGGGAGTTCCGGATCGTGACAATGCCCGTAATGAACTTTCTTGTAATTATAAGAAAATGAATTTGAAATATGAGGAAAAGATTACAAGCCTCAATGTTGAATATGAATTTTTAAAGAATGCCAAACTTGATTTGAGAAATGAAAATAAAATGTCAAAAATTGATTTTGATATTTGTGAAAAAACCTTGATACTTTGCAAAAAGAAAATGAAAAGTTGATATATGCTCTCAAGAATGTTACAAAGGAAAATGACTGAGTGGATTTCATAAGAGAAATCTTGTGGTTGTGACTAATGAGAAGGATCCAAAGAAACTTGGATACCAAAATCAAATGAAATTGATTCTTGTAGAAAAATTAGATTAAGGAGGGTCGAGATCTCGAAGATTAGTTGCACTCTAAGCATATAGTGAAAACGTAAGTGAGAATGATGGCAATGTCTTTTGACTTGTCAATGTTTCATTAAAATTTGAATAGGTAAATCTGTTGACTTTCATTTCTTTTGGTATATAAAGAAAGTTTAGTAAGTGCTCTTTCTAATTGTATTTATTTGAATGATGAATTGAATTGGTGCATCTGCATAACATTTCTTGCATAAGCATTACCAAAGTCAAAAAGATCGATGCTGTTGAAGCCATTGCATCTTTCAAAAAAATTTCTATTTAAATAATTAAGTGCAAAAATGGTTTTCTCATCATAGAATCATTTGTGTGCAAAGTAGTAGTAAATTATTGCTCCTTTGTCTCATGGGAATTGATCTCTCATCAAATGAGAATCGACTTTTGAAAATACAAAATTCCCCTAAAGATTTTTTTATTCTTAAGAATCGACCTTTCCTTTTGTAAAGAACGATTCTTGAAAATGGAGGGAATCTTAATAAAAAGTTAAGGCAAATGAACCGACATGAATATTTAAGGTCAATTCCAAACTGTTCATAAGGCTAAAAATGTTTGAACTTCACACTTCAACACACGATTCTTCTTCATCAGAATTTTATCAAGTATCACATTCCTTCAAGATTCTCTTTCAAACATTTCAATTTCATGAAAAACAACCCCTGAAAACTAGACAATCTTCATCTTTTGAACAGAAGTCTTCATCTTCAAACAAAAAAATTCACTCCTTGTGGTTGTTTCTTAAAACCGTTTTTTTTCTTAAGAAAAAAGTTAGTTCAACAAAAGCATTAAACCTTTGTTTCCAAACCCTTGATTTTTCAATCTAAAACAACCTTTAAACTCAATTTCTAACACCCAAACCTCATTCGATGACCCCCAAGAAATCAAGAGAAGAAAAAGAAAAAGCATTAGCAACATCCAAAGTTCAAAAATCGCAAAAAGCACTAGAAGCCTTCAACATTAATTTCTCCCATAATGATGAAAAAAAAAAGGTACAACAACCTATTTGCCTCCAAAAAGGTTGCTCATGGAAGAGTAATTGAGTTTCACTTGTTTGAAACCAAATTAGACATCCCATAGACTTCGCTAAACCCTCATGATGAAGATAAGAATAAAGAAAAAAAGTTTTTTTGTTCGAATGATGATTGATGATCGATTTTTTCCCTTATTAATGATGTAAGGATGTTGACATTTAAAATTTTTGAAGGTGATTTGTTTATTTATGTCATTTTGTTCTAAATTCTTGTTAAACTAATTTACATCTTTTTTAGTTTTGTATTGATATGTTGTTCAATTATTATGTATTACATTTATCGACAATTGAGAATAATAGATTCTCTTATTCTCTGTTGATAAATTATTGTGAGATGGTTATGCCCAAGACTACTTTAAGTTGTCGAGAAGAATTGAGTGGCGTAAATGCTTCACTTACGCCAACAAAGGTGTGTTATTTGATTTTTTTTATGCAAGTATACATATCACTCAAGTAATATAGAGGTAAGTCAAGTATCATATGACACAAAGATTTGCCCCTAAACTTTTACTCAGTATTAAATTTTTAACAAAATTTATCATATCCAAGCAACTCAATTTTGAATACTTAATTAATGTAAAATTTACCAATGAAACTAAACTAAGGATATGAATGTAGTTTTGCTAAATAAACTATTAGTTTAAACTAAGGATCATGGTGTCTGTTAATATTTCATTCGAATTTAATCTCTTCCTTTAAACTTATATTAATAGGGTGAATAGCTAACATAAAATCCAATTTTAAGTACAAGCATATGTCCATATTCTTGCACACATACTTTTCAACATTAATTCCATATGTCTATGTAAATTAGTTAAGAAAAAAGCTCATTAAGTTTATGTTCTAATTTAGCTGCCTATGATATTTGGGTATATGTCTATCCTAAACACGAATCTAACACCTAATCTTTACGTGAATTAAACACAAGTTATTCAAATCAATGGTCTAATCTAAACTCCCTTTGTCAAGTTGGATTTAGAGACCTTGATTATCTCACTTGGTGATCAAGTAGTGAAAAGTATTAAAAATGGATTTGAATTAACCATACAATACCCATTAATGCTAAGCAAAGAAAAATCAGATACTCAAACTACATATTGAAATAAACCATAATCCTAGAAAATGAATTTAGTTCATCATCAATGGAAATATGCACTTAGTCTCCATTGCATAGTTCATCACCATTTAACTGCATGCATTTGAAAACCTACAAAGACAAAGACTAAATCAGTATTGGCTTAAATTAAGACTTTCAACATGAAAATGAACTAGAAGTACTTAAATTGAAAAAGTTAACAGGCTTTAAACTAATTAAATAAAAACATAAAATACTATCTAAAATCGACTTAAAATAAGAGGACTTAGCTATTTTAAAATCCAAAATATGGCTAAATAACTCTATATAATAAAGTTATCAAGGTGCCACCTCTATCAACCACAACACTGGTGGTCACTTTTACACCCTTTATGTCGTCCATGCTAATGTCTACATTGCCTACTACTTTAGTTTAAGCCCCTTTAGAGTTTTCACCTCTTACGTTTGCACAAGTTGGTAACTTTAGTGCTACTGATGTTGGTGCATCAAACTCTGCATCGTAGTCTCGACGTCGAGGCCCAATATAAGTTTGTTAAGTCCCATCAATCTAGATCGATATATATATTTGAATCTTATCAAAGAAAGATAATTTATAAAAATTATCTAGTTTCATTCATAAAGTTAAATTCGTTAATGCGTTATAATAAATATGTACTAATTTTGTAATACCTTTGCAAAGACTAAAATAACTCTACTCATCACCAAAATAGTCATGAGTCACTTCAGTGGGGCATAGCCTACATGGACCAAAGTTCTTGTCAAGGTGAAAGATTATATGTGGCATAAATTTTCAGTACAATGTTGTCTTCAATAGGTTAAAATATAAATCTTTATTTTGTATACTATATATTTTTTTCATAACACTAATTTATTATAATTTTTAAAATAAAAGTCTTTCAAGTAGGCTCTTATAGATGTTTCAATGGTCCACATGATATGGAAGAAAATTTGCAAGGACTAGTTGAAAGGATTTGTTAGCGGATGAGTGCAACAAACCTATTATAGAGGTCGGTGATACTGATGATATCTATTTGAAAAAAGGGAAGGCGCACACCTATGTCGCTATTAAGGTTTAGGACAAGCTTGTCAATGATGTTTGGTCAAAACTTGGGTGGCAATATTGATCACAAAAGGCTCGACATAACCGCATATCTGAGAAGGACGACAACAAATCTAAACACACAGGTAGTTATTTACTATTTGTAGTTTATCAGAAAAGAATGGTACATGTTCTTAATTTGTGTATTAGAACAATGTTAAAAGCTTTTTACTGTTGTAGTGTTGTTTAAGATTGCGAAAACAAGTGGTTGTGCTTTATATATTTCATGTTTTTATTGTTTTGGTGACAATTTTGTGTGTTTTCAATATGTTAGGTTTATCCATGCTTGTTGTTGTGATTAATGTTATTGGTGACATGTTCGGATGATGGATTTATTGTGATGGTTGATATAATTGTGATTGTAGTCCTAGACACTACAAAGACCGATGACATTTACTGAGCTCTTTGAGCACATTCACAAGCGATAGAAAGGTGTTAATGACTTTATGGACAACAAGTCCAACACTGTGAGCTTAAGTAATAAAATTGACTCGTTTTTTGTTCATGATATAGTTCTATATGTATATATGTTTCTTAATAATCTAAGTATATTTCAGATCTTTTTTTGTTTATAGGAACCATATGTTTTTGTTTTATCATAAAAGTACAATGTAGATCCATTGCCTTAATCAGAATTTGATTTGGTAGCATGGTTGGAGGTGATAAAAGGTCTGCAAACCAGTCAGACCCATGTCTATGGGTTTGGCAGCAGGACACTGGCTACTAAAACACTTGCTTCAACTATGATGTTGGAGTTTACTTATGGTTTGATCAATTTTGGTAATTCTACGCGAGCACCTCTTCCCAAACCCGAGGGTTATCAACAAATGAATGACTTAATGAAAAATATCGATGCCAAGATATTGAGTATCTAAGCAACCTTTAAAATGATCCTTTATAGGTTTTCACCTATTCTAGGGTCTTCATCACAAGAGCTGCAGCCATAGGCACAGCCACAAATAGAGTTGTATACACTTTCTTTTAATGATACGGAAGAGGCATAGCGAAAAATAGATTTGGGGTATAATTATTTTCTATCTTTGTATATGTTGGATTTATGGATTTTTATATGGATTTGAACATTTGTATTCATTTTTCATTTTTCATTACTTTGAAATACAATTTGTGTTTGTTTTTTCATTGTATAATAAAATTTAAATAGATTTAGTACATTTTAAAACATTTCAATATTAGTATTTGAATATATTCATGTCAAATGTGAGCTGGGAATAGAAGAAATACAAGAAATAAAAAATAATAATAAGAAAAGTTTCAAATGAAAATGCTTTACTGATGAAAATGCTGACTGGTAATATAACATGCTACTTATTCTGGGTTGCTTTCACTACCATCAGTGTGAAGTGGTTATTTTGTGCGAAATAGTTGTTTAATTGTATTAGTTGTTCAACATGGAGTAGTACTCTTTTTATTATAGCTGTTCTACGTGAAGTAGTGCATCACTTGTTTTAGTTGTTTTGTCTGAAGTAGTATTTCACTTGTTCTAATTGTTTTGCTTGAAGTAGTACTTCACTTAATCTAGTTGTTCTCATTATTCTCTGTATAGCATCATGATGTGAAACAATTTTAATGAGAATAAATAATAACCAAATCTAGTATATGTGCTTTGCGCTCTACATAAGAATTTTAACTTAAAAAAAATTCTTATGCATTAATTTAGAGAACAATTTTATTTTTTTACTATAACACATTGTATTATAACACTTTATGTTGTAACGCCTTAGGTAGTGACACATTAAACAGTAATGCTTTAGGTAGTAATACCTTAGGTAGTAATGCCCTAGGTAGTAACATGTTCTTCTCTTGTATAAGGTGTGATACCAATATCTTATGCAATATTTGATTGATTATGTAATAATATATTTTTCATATAAAATAAGATTTTCAAGATACAAATTATAGAAGGAAATGTGGAAAACGTTCGAACATGAGTAGATTTGTGTGATTAAGTTTCGGACAACATGTGTATTCTCTTGAATAAATGGAGTATTTGGGTAAGCATTGTGAATTTAATGCAGAAGGAATCCATGTAGGCTTATTAATTTTTCGTATATCTATGTCTGAAATTTTGTTTGCCCATGTGCGGGCTGCTACTTGGATATTGGTTGGATGAGTATTGAACATGTCTTAATGCTTGTTTGGCTATATATTCAAGAGTTAATTATTTTCCTTAATATCTCTAAGTTGAGAAGTAAGAGTTTCAGTTTTTTATTTTATTTTATTCATTTTCTATTTTTGTAAACATAAGAACCCATAGTTTTCTTACGTGACATCAAGCAATAAATTGTGTAATTCTCAAAAAAAAAAAAGAAGGAAAGTTAATCTTTTTCATAAAAAAACCTTGATTTTATGTCTCCTATAAATACGAAACTACTATGAATAATTTTCTTCATTCAAATTTAAAGTAAAGCAAAATTCAAAGCAAAACAAAATTCAGAGCAAAGTCAATTTTTTTGCAAATCTTTTTGAGCAGGTAAGTTTTTGTTCTACTTCTTGTAATTTCTTGTTTTCTCTTCTTTTTTTTTCACTTGTACTTTTCTTACTTTTCAAAAAAATTTGAATTTCTCTTGCTTATTGCGCCCTGCATGAAATCTTTTTTCATTGAAATATGAAAGAAGAAAATTTTCTTGCATGAGATGAAGCTCTTTGATTGAAAGAGAATATATATATATATATATATATGTTCAAGCAAACAAACAAATTGTTTGACTTTAGAAAAGAACACAGCAAAAAGAAATAAACAAATTAATTATATATATTTCTTTGAATAGTAACCCCATGCACACAGGATTTTATCATATACCTATGCTCATGGAATCCATGCACGTAGGACTTTTGTGTCAAGTGACATGAGCTTTTTTATTTGAAGTGCCACAAGTTTTTTTATTTGTTGTTATTTTGTAGTTTTTTACTTTTTATGCTTAATAAATAGATAAATGAAAAATTATTGTATACATATACTTATCTCATTTTCCATGGTCATGTTTGTAGACTTCCTTTTTTTATCTTTCTAAGACGCGTTTTACTCCAAAGATCCAATATGGTGAATCTAAAAGGGCTGCAATGAAGAAAAAGATCACTGAATATAAAAGGAAGAATATTGCTTTTGAAGTAGTTCTTTCCAAAAAGTTTAGAGTAGGAAAGCCTGGTGAAGTTCCTCTTGCTCCTAACTGGAAAGATGGAGTTATTAGAGAAAGTGGAGAAGATGGTTTTTTAGAAGAAGTCCATACCAAATAGGTTAACGAACATCTTTCTGAACTCATTGGATATTTGGAATCATCTATGCTTAAAAGCACCTCTTCATTAGAGAATTCGTATCCCAAGAGAATCAATTCTGAAGTTCAAGTTTGAATATTGTGAGTGTTTACTTCCACTACTAAGTTAGGCTCCAATTCTCAATTTATTCATGGCTAAGATGAGTGGGTAAACAATGTGTTGAAGAATCTTATTTATGATAAACTTCTCTCAATTGTTAGAATACTTGATGTTGTATGTGTCACCTCCAAGCTCAACATTCATAAAGAGAAAAAGTAGATGTATGGCATGCCATTCTTGCACGGTGAAGTATTTTTTCTCATACTATGATTACAGCTTAAGGTGAGTTAACCTTTACTTTGGAAGATATGTGTGTTCTCTTGGAATTTCTTTGCATGGGGAAGCATGATTTTCACTTGATCAAGCTTTTTGAAGAAAAGGTATATATTCGAGACTCTTTATTCTTGATTTACTTAAGAGTTTAAGTTAAACTTCAAAGGTTGCATGGTTCTCCAATTGGCTAAGGGTATTTTATAAAAAGTTTAATGCTAAAGGAGTTGAAATTAGTTTTCTTGATTACCTAGACCATGAGCACGAGTTAGTGGCTTTATTAATTTTTTGGTTAGGATGACATACACTTTCAGGGTTTCCAGACGATGGTATCTCTTCAACAATTGTTCCATTAGCAATAAAAATTGTCAATGAAATACATTTTCGTCTTACTCCACTATATTATGGATTTCTATATAAAAGGATAAACTTGTGTCAACTCAAGACTACCAAATCAATTGGGCATTATAAAATTTTGGCTTATGTGTATGCTTTCTTTAGTAGATGTGCTTATGGGAAAGGTTTAGATACCTGCACTCTTGTGCCTAATGCATATCCTTTTGCATCTTTTTCTGTGAATAACCCTTAGGGATTAGGCATAGCATGATCAAATTTTAAGAGGTAATGCTCTTGAAGTGATAAATGTGACAAAAAAATTCAATCCTAGACCTTATGTGCAATTTAAAAAAGGATTTGATGATCTTAGAATTTATTATGATTGCCTTTCATTACAGCCTAGAAAAATGAGCTCATGAGTTATTAACTTTTGTGTATAGGTTCACAGTTCTTAATTACCTTCTATGATTTTGAGAATGCTAGTTCAGGTGGAGACAAAGACTTTCTTTGTGTCGAGGTTTACTATCTTTACAAAGTGGCACACTAATTTGGGTTTGACCTACCAACGTCGCCTGACTCTTCTTCATTTATCAATTTTTCTTCTTGTGTTTCTTCATCTATCATGGTAAGACTTCAAATCCATTTAAATAAACTTAAGAATTGTACTATCCCAACTTTTGATAAAGTTGGTATCCATACTTCTAAATGGTTTGCTTATTGGAGAGACTGTCTTGAAGAATGGAGATTTTTTAGTGTGCCTTTAGCTAACCCCAAAAGCTTATCTCTACATTCTTCATGATGAAGAGCATGCTGCTCTTCATGCTCTTACTCATTGAACAAAACATGTGCATCGAAAAGTAAGTTCATCATTTGCTTCCTTTTTGACCTTTTTTATTAAATTCATTTCCTCATTTTGGTTTTTTAGAGAGAACGAACTACTAGAATAGAACTTAACTCAGTTGAAAAGGAAGAGATTTATGAAGTTAAGACTAAGGAGGAATCATGTGATTTAAACGTAATGACGAATCAAATAACGAGTCTATTAATGTTGATAAGGTTGAAGTTGAGGGTGTTGTTACTTTTTTAAGAACGCCAGTTGTATATCTAGGCTTTTTAGACAATTTTTTTGATTTGGATGCTTTATTTCCCCCTCATACTCAAGTTCCAATATAAACCAAGTAAAAACATATTACTCTGCTAGTCTAATTGATGTTGTTTCATTTTTCTTTTTCAAACCAAGATCATTCTTACTCCCTAGGCTACTCAAGATAAGGTTGTTCTTGACACTAAGGTTATTCCTACTGTTGAAGTTGTTCATGATATAAGAGTTGATGCTGGAGCTACTCTAAATGTTGAGGTTGTTTATGATGTTAGAGTTGATCCTAGAGCCACTCCGAATGTTCTGGTTGTTCATGATGTTGGAGCAACAACTGATGTTACTACAGCTGTTGGTCCCAAGTAAATGTGCTAGAGGGCGTGAATAACATTTTTTGGCTCTTGGCAAGATAAAGAACTAATTTGAAATTCAATGAAAATAAAAACAGAGTAGACAATGCGCAAGATTTTAGAGTGGTTCGGTCCAAGACCTACATCCACTACCTTCATTTTTCAATCAAGGATTTTCCAATCAATCCACTAAGAACAGTGAAACTCACAACTTTCACCAAGCTTTTACAATGGCTTTTACCAGGCTTAGCCAAAACCTTTCACAATAGTTTTTACCGGGATCAACTAAAACCCAACACCTAACTTTTCAAGGCTAAGTTAGAACCTATACTCAATCAAGCAATCTTAGTTTGAATCAATCCCTTAGAGTGACTCGCTCACTCTAAGAATACAAAGAGAGAAGTGATAAGAGTGTACCTATGATAACAAGGTTGATCTAAGTGGTACCAAGTGATGTGAAGTTCACAATTACAAAGATAGGAGTTGAGTGTAGTAAATGAGCAGCAAATATTTTAAGGTTTTTTAGCTCTTTTTGGTTCTTAGAAGTCTTCAATGCATTTCTAGCCGTTGGAACCCTCTTTTATACTTGAAAAATCAGCTCTGAAGTGAGTTAGACAGTTTCTGACTGTTGAAAACAGTTTTGTTGCAGTTTTAGCTGTTAATCTGTCTTCTAGTGCACAATTCAAATTTTCTGGCAGAATGCTCTTAGTCGACTAACTTATGTCTTAGTCGACTAAGCTGTCTCTATTTTCTGTTTCCAGTTTCTAGCAGTAAGCATTTAGTCGACTAACTTATTTCTTGGTCGACTAAGTTGGTTCTGTCTTAAAGTCCAAATTTCTAGTAGTAACTTCTTAGTCGACTAACTTATTCCTTGGTTGACTAAGTTTTTTCTATCTCTCAATTCTCTTCAGCCCGCCAACTTCTGGTTTAAATCTTAGCTAACTAACTCTTCATTAATCGACTAGGGGGCTTCTACTTTGTTGATCAATTGTGACTTCCTTATTCTTATGCTCTTTGATATGTGCATTTGAATGATTGATTAATTATTCATATACAATTTTTGTCCTCCACATTCAAGTAGAAATATTAGACATAAATGAATGAGAATGTTTAATTATCATCAAAAACTAATGGAGCCAACAATCTCCCCTTTTTTGATGATAACAAAACATTCCTTGATTAACAGCATAATGTCTTTTTATTCTTTTTCAGTTCTGCACAAAATGGAGGTTTTCCTCCCTCTAAGTGTCTGTTCCCCCTTAGTGTGTGCATAGTTTTATTATTCACTTCAGCATGTTTTTATTCTTGTCATATAGAAAATGACATGTAAGGGTTCAAATTGATGACAGAATATATTTATACAGGTCTATAGAATAATAAGCAGTAAGTGACAGGGTGACAGAACATTATTACTATTTCAGCTTGCTGTCCGTCATATTGTTTTCAGACTTAATTTATTCCATAGCTAAATGCCATAAACCATCTAGTCAAAAATATCAGCATTCATATTTATTTTCATCCAAATTTCACTCACAATATCATAACAACTATTAATGATCAGCATAACAGCTCAATATCAGCACCAAAGCAGCAGCATAAACTCAATGGTAAATACTCCAATAACATATTTAAATATTCAACCATCAACTTCTAAACATAAACAACAATAAACCACAATGTCTTTCAGCATTCAAAAACATCTAACATTAAAGTTAAATTTAATTGGTCAACTGTCAAAGTAAAAAATAGCAAGAAAATAAAAACAATAATCAATATTCCTAAATTACCCCTAGTTCTTTTCTACCTTCTTTCTATCTCCTTAGTTTCCTTTCGCCTAATTCTCCCCCTTTTTGTCATCATCAACTCTAAGGGGGGTTTCAATCCTCTGAAGAGGCTGAAGGAGTAGATTTATCAGTGCCATAAATAACATTTAGAGGTTCAAGAAAGGGTTCTGGTGGTGATTTTTATGGTGATTGTTCAGGGGATAATTTGTCAAAAATTTTCAAGGGGTCTTAAAGAGAGGAAATAGTTGTTGGTTTAGCCTTTTCAATAATTCTGGAGCATTTTTTTCTTTTAAGGAATTTATTCTTAGTTGCCATTGTTTTCATGCCTTTGCCAAAAGGCTTTGATTTGGCTTGTGGAGCTGCAGCAGCTTTTTCTTTTCCTTTACCTGATTATTTTTCTGCTGTGAGAGTTGGTTTAGTGGATGCAGACTTTTGTGCTTAAGCTTTAGCTGCTTCCTTTTCTACCTGTTCTTCTTTAACCATTTGATGAAAATGTCCATGATGGATACTTTCTCAGAATGAGGAGGAGAAGACTGCTCTTTTTGAGGTTCTAGAGGGGATGGGGGATTTTCATCAAGTGAGCCAACCACCTCAGTTCCTTGTTCTGACTCAACTTCCTTTTGAGGCTCCAGTGAGGGGGTTTTTCTTGGTTGATCCACTTCAAGTTCATAACCCTCGTCCTGAAAAGGAGAACCTTCAACACCTTGGCTTTCTGTAAGACTTGGACTTGTAGAGGTATCTACAATTGTAGGTTCAAAAGGTATTTTTCCTTTTTCCTTCAACACATTTTCAAGCTCTACCAATTTCTCTTCAATTTTCAGCATCCTTACTGCTTGGTCAGTCAGCTTTCCATCAATTCTCATGAGTAGGTTAAAGAGCATTTCATTAGAGAATTGAGATAAGGATGCTTCAGTATGTTCAGGTAAAGAAGTTTTTTTCCTGAAAGCAACCTTGAGGGTTTTAACAAAGGTTTCTTCATCTAGCTTATAACCCATTTTAGGTAAACTTCCAAGGTAAATGGCTTGGTCTCTACTTTTTACTTTATCTGCTTCATACCTAGAGCTTCAAACACCTTTCTTCTGCACTAGAGATGTGATGATATTTCCATAAGGTAAATTTATTTTCTCTAGTCTACATGCTCCTCTCATTCTTTCAATCATAAATCTACCCAGGTTAAGTGAAACACCACTGAACGCGTGCTCCATTAGCGATGATCCTGGAGGCTAATGTAGCTAAAACTTCCACTTCTACCATGAATGTTTGCAGCAACAAAGTAATGCAAAATTCTAATTTGAGGACTTGTAATAAGGCCAGCATTACTTTTGGAGGAGTATTTTTCCTTCTTCCCTATGATAATTTCCCACATGGATAAGAGGTCATAATTTTCAAGGAACTCAAACTCACCCTCCTCACATTCAATTTTGAGTAAGCTTCCTAAATCTACAGTAGTAATAGTAAATTCCTTTCCATTCAAATAGACATTCACACCATCCTCAATATAGTCATCAGAGTCCTCAAGTTTATCCTTGTCTAGTGCTATACTTGCATAAAATTTTTTAACTAAACTAGCACTATAGGATCGATTCTTAAATGTACTAAACTCCTTCAGTTTTAATTCTTCAAAATAATCTGATAAACTTGTTTGAATTTCTAAAATTTCATTAAAACTATCCCAGTCAATGTATTTACCACAAGTGATAGGGGCATTCTCTAATTTCTTGTATCTATCTTCATAGGCTTTATTTCTAAATTTGGAAGATGGGATATTACTTTTCTTAGATGATTTTCCCTTCTCTTGCTTTTTCTTTGACTTTTGTTCCTTTTCTTTCTACTATTTTGCAGATTTTTTACTCACAGATGCAGACACAATTTTTGTTTTCTTCTTCTGCATTTTCGCTTACATGCCTTCCTCCAGTGGCCGTTTACCTTTCTTTTTCTTAACAATTTCTTTGGTTAGAGAGGATTTTGCCATTTTGTTTTGAGAGATTTCTAACTAAGGGTTTTGAGAATTTGAGTGGGAAAGGTTTTAGTTTCAGGTGGGTCGGTTTCAAAGGAGAGAAGATGTAGAGGAAATGAGTTAATGGGCAGTTTAATCTCTCCAAAAACCGTCTATCTCCCCCTTAAATATTATCAGTTTTCTCCTGTTCAAAATTTGAAAATTGCCTCTCATTTTATTTTTCAGCTAAGCGGTATTTTGTGCCCATTTCCTTCACCAGGTATACTATTTCTTTTTACTATTTTATTCATTCTCCTCTAACTAACTGAGTCTTATTATTTAAAGAGACAGAATGCTCTTAGTTGACTAAGTGCCTCTCTTAGTCAACTAAGTGCCTCTCTTAGTCGACTAAGTGCCTACTATCTTTTGAGAAAATTTCAAAATTTTTCTTAAAGCTCCTACATACTAACCATTCTTAAATTTCTTCTAATCTCATAGAATTTATCCTCATTTAAGGGTTTTGTGAAGATGTTAGCTAATTGATGTAAAGTATTTATAAACTCGATTTTAATGTCACCTTTCACTATGTGATCTCTAACAAAATGGTGCCTAATCTCAATATGCTTAGTCCTAGAATGCTACACAGGATTTTTTGAAATGTTGATTGCACTTGTATTGTCACAATATATTGGTATGTTATGCATTGAAATTCCATAATCTTTTAGTTGTTGTTTAATCCACAATATTTGAGCACGGCAACTACCTAGAGATACATATTCGGCTTCAGCTATAGAGAGAGTAACTAAATTTTGCTTTTTGCTTGACCATGACACAAGCATACTACCTAGAAACTAGTAGGTTCCACTAGTGCTCTTTCTATCTGTTTTGCTGCCAGCAAAATCTGCATCAAAATATCCAACTAAACTGAAGGATGATTCCCTAAGATACCATATTCCTAAAGTTTATGTATATAAGAGGTATCTAAAAATTCTTTTAACAGCAGTTAAGTGTGATTCCTTGGGTTGAGATTGAAAACGAGCACACAAACACACAAAGAATTGGATATCAAGCCTATTGGCTATTAAATAGAGTAGTGATCCGATCATACCTCTATAAAGCTTTTGATCAACATCCT
Source organism: Theobroma cacao (assembly GCF_000208745.1). Taxonomy (NCBI): domain Eukaryota; kingdom Viridiplantae; phylum Streptophyta; class Magnoliopsida; order Malvales; family Malvaceae; genus Theobroma; species Theobroma cacao. The sequence continues at coordinate 27,347,124 of NC_030858.1, forward strand.
TTTCTTTTTCATCTACATCAAGTTTAGTGGATGGACTCATTGGTGTACAAATTGATTTTAGCTTCAGCATATCAAATCTTTTGAGCATGTCTTGCATGTATCTTTCTTGGTTAATGAAGATTCATTTTTCACTTTGTTTGATTTGGAAGCCAAGAAAGTACTTCAGCTCACCCATCATGCTCATCTCAAATTCCTACTACATCTCTTTAGCAAAATTCTTGCATAAAGCCTCATTAGTTGCACCAAACACAATGTCACCCACATAAATTTGAACAATAATTAAATTATTTAAATATATTTTGATAAATAATGTTGTATCAATACTATCTCTAACATAGTCTTTTTCAACCAGAAATTTTGAAAGCCTCTCATACCAAGCTCTAGGAGCTTGCTTCAATCCATACAAGGCTTTGTGAAGTTTGAAAACATGATCTAGTTTTTCAAAGTCCTCAAAACCAGGGGGGTTGCTCAACATAAACTTCTTCTTGGATGAAACCATTTAAGAATGCATTCTTTACATCCATTTAAAGTTCATAAAGCAAGCAAATGTAAGCAGTAATCTTATAGCTTCTATCCTAGCAATCGGTGCAAAGGTTTCATCATAGTCTATTCCTTTCTCTTGGTTATATCCTTGGGCTACCAAACTAGCTTTATTTCTAACTACATTTCCTTGCTCATCTACCTTATTTCTAAACACCCATTTTGTTTCAACAATAGGGTGGTTTATAAGCCTAGAGACTAATGATCATACATGGTTTCTTTTGAATTAATCAAGTTCCTCTTGCATGGCCAATATCCAACTTTCCTCTTTTTCTACTTCCTCAAATGTTTTAGGCTCAATTTGAGATATGAAAGCTGAAAACTGACAAGTCTCTCTTGTTGCTCTCCTAGTTTTAACACCTTGTGAAATATCACCTATGATTAGTTCTTATGGGTGGTCTTTTGCTTATCTCCAACTCCTTGGAAGGTCATTATGCTGATTTTCAGTTCTTTACAGGGTTTCTATGGGTGGAGCTTCTGTTTCTCTACCTAATGCATTTTCTTCACTATTTTTCTTATTATCCAAACTCATCTCTTCCATTTGTTTTTCAAGATCATCCGTATCATGTTCATCATCAAAAATTTCCTTTTGCAAGGTATTGGATTCGTCAAAAACTACATGGATGGATTCTTAAACCGTTAAAGATCTTTTGTTGAAGACTCTATAGGCTTTTGAGTTTAATGCATATCCTAAAAATATAGCTTTATCACTCTTTGCATCAAACTTTTCTAAAGGCTGTTTACCATTGTTCAATACAAAACACTTACAGCCAAAGCTCCTAAGGTGAGAAATATTTGGTTTCCTACCTTTGTACAGTTCGTATGGAGTGTTTGATATCATGGCTTTTATAGATACTCTATTAAGGATATAAGCTGCTATATTAACAGCTTTTGCCTAAAAGTATTTAGGTAGATTATTCTCACATAGCATAGTTCAAGCCATTTCTTTAAAGGTTTAGTTTTTTTTCTCTACAACTCTATTTTGTTGGGGTGTTCTAGGTGCAGAAAAATTATGATCCAACCCCTTTTCATTACAAAAATTTACAAATTCATCTCCTTCAAACTCACCTTCATGATTACTTCTAATACTAACTATAGCTAGTCTTTTTTCATTTTCAACCTTCCTACAATGACTTATGAATGCTGGTAGAGCATCATTTTTATGAGGAAGGAAATATACCCAAGTGTACAACCAAAGCTTCGTGATCACAGACATGGAAATAGATGTTAGCTAGCTGCCCGGTCACAGAACAATACACTAGGTGGCGGATTGGTAAGGGTGAGTTATTTTTCTGGCATGATTGTTGGATGGGTGAAACACCCTTGGTTAGTCGATTGCCATCCTTTGCATCATCTATGACAAGAGTTTGCTATTTCTATGATAATGGCAAATGGGATGTGGGTAAGCTGAACAATGTGTTACAAGAGGATGTTGTGGCGAAAATCTTAAAAATTTCGATCGATCCACCTGGTGATGATAGGGCATATTGGGTACCTACCTTGGATGGGCAATTCACTACTAAGTCTGCTTGGGAGATAATTCGACAGCGACAGTCGGTAAATCTTGTAGTCAATTTAATTTGGCATAAATGCATTCCTCTTACTACTTCCTTTTTTCTATGAAGGTTATTACAAGATTGGATCCCAGTTGATTCACCGCTGAAAACTAAGGGATTCCAGTTAGCTTTCAAATGCCAACACTGTAACTCAGAGGAGTCTCTCTTGCATGTCATGTGGGAATGCCTAATAGCTACACAGGTTTGGAATTATTTGCAAAATTTTTCCAAATCAACATTGCTCATCCCCAGACTGTCGATCAGATTATATGGGCATGGTTGTACTCTGGTGATTATATGAAAAAATGACACATACGCACGTTAATGCCATTATTCATTTTTTGGTTTTTATGGGTTGAAAGAAATGATGCGAAACATAGGGACCTTAGTATGTATCCTAACAGAGTGGTGTGGAGAGTACTCAAACTCATCCACCAATTATTCCATGGGAGGCAATTTCACCGATGGCAATGGAGGGGAGATCTACAGATTGCTCAGGTATAGGGTCTAATATTTTAGCAAGCAGCCCTACATCCGTAAAAAATATTGTCTTGGCATAAACCATCAACAGGTGAGTTTAAGTTGAATGTTGATGGGAGTTCCAAGCATAATTTTCAAAATGCTGCCGGAGGAGGACTTCTTTGAGACCATACAGGTACCATGATTTTTGGATTTTTTGAAAATTTTGGACAATGTAACTCATTACAAGCAGAGTTAATGGCACTACACAGGGGTTTACTTTTGTGTCTTGAGTACAATGTTACTAGACTTTGGATAGAAATGGATGCAAAAATAGTGGTACAAATGATAAATGAGGGTCATCTGGGATCCTCTAAGACTCGGTATTTGCTTACTTCCATTCGTAGATCCTTGAGTGGTATCTTTTTACAGATTTTGCACATCCATCGAGAGGGGAATCAGGGGCATACGCACCAGAACCTGTAGGTATTTTCAGAAGCAGAAGGGCAACTTAGAGGTATTCTTAGATTAAATAAAGTTAGTTTTCCTTATGTTCGTTTTAAATGAATGTAAAGGAATAGTACTCTTAGTTTATTTTTCTTATTTTGTTATTCACATAAATTTTTGTAATATGGGAGTGTTTCGATTTTATGACAATAGTAAAAAATATGGTCATAAAATGAAACACCTCATTCTAGGTGTTTTTCTTATTTACATTTTCTGTTTTAAATTTTACTTTAGTTTATTGTCTCAATGTAATAGTAGGGAATATCTGTTTTACTATAGCATCAAAAGTTATGCATGTAAAATGGTTTTCCTTACTCTAGATGCTTCTCCGAAATTTTCTCATGATCATGTAATTTGGAGGTACGATTTAGGTCCCCCTCCTTTGTATTTTATTTCCTAATTAATAAAATTTAACAGGGTAGCTGGGTCCTGCGTGAATTTCCAGCATAAAAAAAAGTGTACTTAGAGTAGTCATCAACTATTACAAAGCTATAAGATTTTCCTCCTAGACTAGTTGTACTTATTGGACCAAATAGATCAATGTGCATCAATTCAAGAGGTCTAGATGTGGAGACAACTTTCTTGGTCTTAAAGGATGTTCTAACTTGTTTCCTAGTTGGCAAGCATCACATATCTTATCATTTTCAAACTTAAGATCCGGTAGTCCAACAATTAAATTTTTTCTAATCAACTTTGACATGGTATGCATGCTTACATGTCCTAATCTCCTATGCCATAACAAACTATCATTTTCAGCATTTGCCACAAGACATATTTCACAATCCATTTCAAGATCCTCAAGAAATGCAACATACATATTCTTTAATCTTCTTCCTATAAATGAGACTTTATTAGTGCTTATGTCTATCACTTCACATTTGGTTGAGTCAAAACATACCTTAAATCCTTTATCACACAATTGACTAATGCTCAATAAATTATGTTTCAAACCTTTAACCAGCAACACATGACTAATTTAAGTTTGAGAGTTCTTACCAACCATTCCTATGCCATGAATTCTACCTTTTGAATCATTACCAAAGGATACGGTACCTCCTTTTTTCTTGTCTAGCAATGCAAATAGCATTTCATTTCCTGTCATGTGCCTTGAGCAGCCACTGTCCATAAATCAAGGCTACTTTTTCTTGAGTTGAGCTCTTGAACATGTATATTTCGAGTGCAGCTCAACCTACAAAACAAATATTCAGTTTTTCTTTATAAGTACCCATACCTTGATGGGTTCTTGATTGTTAGCAACAACATAGGATCTTTTTGGAACCCATATTTTTCTTAATTTTTGCACATTTTTTTTCTATTGCAGTCATAAGATAAATGGCCAATTTTATCACAAATATAACACCTAGATGATGCATTAGCAGAATTTTTCTTATGGTAAACATTTCTGTTTGGAATTTCATTTTTCATACTTTTGAGTGCAGTATTTTCTTCACCTACCTTTTGTAAAGCTTCTGTTTTTCTTTCTAATTTCAATTTTAGAGTTTCAAAATTTGTTTTTTAATGTTCTAATTCAATTAGCAGAAAATTTCTATGTTCAAAAATAGAGTCAAAGTCATGTTTAATCTTTTCCAAATCTGATTCTAGAGATGCAAATTTTTTCTTTAAAGTCTCGTATTTCAAAACAAGTTTCTCAAATTCATCATATAAACAATTATATTCTTCTTGAAGTTCGTCAATAGAAATATTACAAGGGGATGAGGATACCTCAGATTCATCATCCCGTGACATCAAACACAAGTTTGCTCTTTCTTCAGCTTTTTCTTCCTCAGCATCAGAACTTGAAGTATCACTATCTGACCAAGTAGTTGCCACCATTGCTTTATTTGATTTCTTGTTTCTTTTTGGAGTTTTTTCTTTCAACAAGGGGCATTTGCACTTGAAATGTCCAGGCTTCTTGCATTCGAAGCATGTAAGCTCTTCTTTTTGTTAGAGTAATTTTTGTTTTTAGTTCTCTATGAAGAACCTTGGTCTTTTCTAAACTCTCTTCTAGCTTGTCTCTGGTTTCTTTTGCCCATAAGTTTTCTGAATCTCCTAACAACCAGTGCTAGTTCTTAATCATCATCACATGATAACTCGTCCAGTTTTTCTTCAAGAATGCTAGCTTTGAAGGCAATGTTCTTATTCTTTTCTTTAGCTTCCCTCCTATCTTCTTCTTCCTCTTCCTTGAGTTTTAGCTCATGAGTAAAGAGAAAACTGCAAATTTCATCCAAAGTTATAACATTTAAGTCCTTGGCTTCTCGGATGGCTGTCACCTTAGGCTTCCAATTTTTGGGTAGACTTCTAAGAAGTCTTTTAACAATTTCATGCTCTGGGATTGGTTTGCCTTGCTGACTAAGTTTGTTTGTGATGTTTGTGTATATATCTAACATGTTGGTGATATTTTCACCAAGCTCCATCTTAAACATTTCATAATTATGAGTCAAGAAGGCTATCTTGGACTCCTTGACTTGAGAAGTCCCTTCATGAATAATTCTAAGTTTATCCCATACTTGTTTTGCTGTAGTACAGCTTGATACTTTATTAAATTTGGTGGGCATTAGAGCACAATGTAATGTATTGATTGCTTTGAAATTGATTTGGACCTTTTTAGTTTCAGCCTCAGTCCATTCAAACGTTGGCTTAGGTATCAGCTCATTGGTCACTACATTTAAGGTTGAGGGAATGAATGGTCCATCAGTTATGACATCCCACATCTCACAATCAATTACTCTAATATATATTGACATCTTAGTACTCCAATAAGGATAGTTAGAGCCATCAAACAGAGGTGGTCTATTTGTTGATTGTCCCTCAACAACTACTGATTTTTGTAGACCCATTTGGATCTTCCCAAGGGTCTTATACCTTAATAACAGGGATTTAGATCTGATACCACTTGTTGGTCTCAAGTAAATATGCTAGAGAGGGGTGAATAGCACTTTTTGGCTCTTGGCAAGATGAAGAACTAATTTGAAATGCAATGAAAATAAAAACAGAGTAGACAATGCACAAGAATTTAGAATGGTTCGGTCCAAGACCTACATCCACAACCTTGATTATTTAATCAAGGATTTTCCCATCAATCCACTAAGAACAGTGAAATTCATAAGCTTTCACCAAGCTTTTACAATGGCTTTTACCAAGCTTAGCCAAAACCTTTCACAATAGTTTTTATCGGGATCAACTAAAACCTAGCACCTAACTTTTCAAGGCTAAGTTAGAACCTATACTCACTCAAGTAATCTTAGCTTAAATCAATCCCTTAGAGTGACTCGCTCACTCTATAAGAATACAAAGAGAGAAGTGATAAAAGTGTACCTATGATCACAAGGTTGATTTAAGTGGTACCAAGTGAAGTGCAGCTTACAATTACAAAGATAAGAGTTGAGTGCAGTAAATGAGCAGTAAGTATTTTTTGGTTTTTGAGCTCTTTTTGGTTTTTAGAAGTCTTCAATGCATTTATAGCAATTGGAACCCTCTTTTATACTTGGAAAATCAGCTCTGAAGTGAGTTAGATAGTTTTTTACCGTTGGAAACAATTTTGTTGCAGTTCTGGCTGTTAATCTATCTTTTAGTACACAATTCAAATTTTCTAGCATAATGCTCTTAGTCAACTAACTTATGTCTTAATCAATTAAGTTGTCTCTGTTTTTTGTTTCCAGTTTCTGGCAGTAAGCATTTAGTCGACTAACTTATTTCTTGGTTGACTAAATTGGTTCTGTCTTAAAGTTCAAATTTTTGGTAGTAGCTTCTTAGTCAACTAACTTATTCCTTGGTCGACTAAGTCTTTTCTGTCTCTCAATACTCTTTAGCCTGCCAACTTCTAGTTTAAATCTTAACTGACTAACACTTCATTAATAGACTAGGGCACTTCTGCCTTGTTGATCAATTGTGACTTCCTTATTCTTATGCTCTTTGATATGTGCATTTGAATGATTGATTAATTATTTGCATAAAATTTTTTCTTGCACACTCAAGTAGAAATATTAAACACAAATGAATGGGAATGTTTTATTATCATCAAAAACTAATAAAGCCAACAAGTGCTACTTCGATTAATCCTTGTGCTTCTTCCTCCCTAATACCAGAACACAGAGATGCCAATACTGCTTTTGGCACTAAAGTCACACGTATTGAGCAAAGTGGTAGGAAAATCAACTTCCATGATTTTAAAGTTTCATCAGAGCATGTGGAACACTTGGATCATATTTTCAATATAGAGGGTGAATTTTGGAGTATTTACTCTTTAAAAAACATAGATATCAATTTTTTCATAATGGAGGTGCTATGTAAAGCTTTAGTGATTTCCCATACTCCATTGATGAGTTTTTCACTAAAGAAATCGTAACTAATGTTACAGCGTTTCGATGACGCTTAGAATGCTATATTCAAACTTAAGTGCCTCAATGATTGGAGATCTAGAGCCAAAGCTTTTCTTGAGATAGAAGGTGACAAGTCTTCCTTGTAAAATGAGTTAGAAGACATTACAACAACGATAACTTCACTGAGAAAGCATGATGTTGAAGTGCGAGAAAAACTAGATGCCTTTGCCAATATTAAATATAGTAACTCTTCTATATGGAGTATGCAGTTGGCTAGCTTTTACTTTTATATTTCTTTTTGAAAGCTTGTTTGAGCTAGTACTTTGTTATTGGTATATCGTATCTCTTTTTATTTTTGCAATAATAATAATGTTATACGCATGTTGAGTACTTATTCACATTTCACATTATTATATGTGACTAAAGGAGAACTCTCAACTTTACATTAAAAAGGCTAACTCAAACCTGACGTGAAAGAGATTAATTCAACCCTTTAAATAAATAAGCATTAAGAGATACGGCCAATTTGTGCGTAAGAGGCTAAGGCCAAGAATTGAATGATAAAGCTTGCGGCCAATCGCATAACATCATTACAACCAAATTAAGAGCAATAAAGCCAATGGTTGGAATATGAATAATGAATTATGGTCAAAGAATGAGCAATAAAGTTTATAACCAATTGAAAAAATATTATTGCAACCAAAATATGAGCAGTGAAGCTTGCAGCTAAAGTAAGAGTGATGAGTTATTGTCAAAGAATAAATGATAAAGCTTGTAACTAGCAGAATAATGCCACTACAACCAAAGTATGAGTAGTAAAGCTTGCAGCTTGAATAAGAACTATGGCCAAAGAATGAGTAATAAAGCTTGTGATCAATAGTATAATATAATTGTAGCCAAAATATAAGAAATAAAGCTAGCAGCTGAATATGAATTTCCTTTCTTTCTGAATGTCAAACTACAATTCATAAAGTAATGAAAAGTCAAAGTCTTTGAAATATCATATAAAAGTGGGAAACGAGTAGTTTTGGACCTTGTTGTTCTCAATTAGTAACTCTCTTGCTAGCATTTTCTTGTGAAATATTCTATTCAAGTCTCTACAATCAAGAAGTGAATGACCAACTGTTTAGTGATAGTTGCAATACCTCATATTGGACTTGTCTTCTGTTGTTAGTGGTCATGTAACATAAGGCAAGTTCATTTTTCCATCCCTAATCTGCTCATGGAGAAGCGCTTTGATTCTATATAATGGACCTGTCCATCTTTTCCAATAACATAAAGTTTTTTTAGTCAGCTTTTACCTAAAGCAATCATTCCTCCCCATTGGAATCACTAAAATGTAGAATAATCATATTGCCAAAGTAGTCAAGTAAGACTTAAAATATGTGAGCGATAGAGTGGAGTTGAGAAACACTAAGTAAAAGAGGGCTATAGAGAAACTTTAGAGAGAGAAGCTCTAGGTAAGAATGTTCAAGCTTTGGAAAGGAGAAGCCCCTTCAAATGAATTGTGAAAGCTTTATATATAGTTTCAGAAGTGGCAGTTACTCAAGAATAGGCTTTAATACGCGTAATGAATGATATTATTATGAAGAATTTTAATATGAGTAACCATTACTATAACCCATTATGTGGATACTAAAATGGTGATTTTATTGTATATATTGAGTAATTGAAAGAAACTTATTATATAACCATTGAAGTAATTAGGTGTAATAAGATTTGTTCTTGCGAAGAAAGGTAATAAAGAAGAGGTATACGTGAAAAGCTATATGACAACAAGTTAAAAGAAAAATGTGTACATGAACAAGTACAAGATAAGAAGGTATATGTAAACATGTACATGAGAATAAGGCAAGAGGAAGAAACACTTGTATTTCAGGAAAAGGTTAAGAGGAAAACCTCTTAATTACCTTCATATCTAAACCACCAAGCCAAACTGTTCAGTACATCCCAAAATGAAAGTAACCCGTGAACCTTGCTACATAGTTTAGGTTTCTTTTACTATCATCCGTGTGAAGTGGTTATTCTATGTGAATTAGTTGTTCTACTTGTATTAGTTTTTCCACATGAAGTAGTGTTCCACTTATTCCAGTTGTTCTACATGGAATAGTGCTTCACTTATTTAATTGTTTTACATGAAGTACTATTTCACTTGTTCTAGTTGTTCTTATTATTCTTTGTATAGCATCATGTTGTGAAACAATTTTAAAGAGAATAGATAGTAATCAAAATCTACTATCTAAAGCTTCTATGTGATCTTTTATCTTTAAAAATTTTTTTTATCATCTTTAAACTCCAACAAGTGCATCATCAAAAAGTAAGCTTTCTAAAATAGAGTAGATCATCAATTATCTGAACAATTTATAACTATCATTTGTCAAAATTATTCACAAGTATCTTTTGAAAAGTTTCTCTAGATAAAGAAGTAGATGAAGTAGTGAAGAAAATTGAACCTAAGCTAATGGATTAAATTCCAAGAAAATATTTTGGTGGGTTGGTAATTTTAGACGCTTACTTTAATAAAAAACTAAGTTATTAATCGGGTTAAATTTTATATGACATCAATATTGGTGATTTTGAATTTTAAATGAAGTTAGCTTATTGAATTTTAAATTTTGGTAATAAATAGAGTTCAAGTTATCAAACCAGATTGCCTCATGTCACATCATCCATTATTGGTGTTCTACACCACGTGTTAATGACTTATTTAAGAATGCTTTTAAACCCAAAAAAAATGGTAAACTAGATAGAAGAATTTACCTTTAGAAAGATAGAAACAAATATTTAGCATAAAGCTATTTATGGAGATCTCTAACTCTGTTTTCTATCAATAGGACCTTGCAGTATAGTATATTATGAATTTGAAACTTGGATCAAATTCCATTTCTATTCTAGAATCTTCCTGCAAGTAGGTAGAATTCACACATATGCATGTAAGGGTTTTTCGACCATGATCTATAATTTTCCTGAAGGGCATTATTGATTTTGTTAACCTAAAAAGAGAATTTTTTTAAAACCTTTACTATTATTCTATTTTATGTTTTCTTTGAAGCCATTCTTTCTAGTATTGCATCCTTTCTGCCATGATGCACTTGCCAATAGTAGGGAATGGTAGTGTGGGGACGTGGCTATCACATTTGTGCTAGTGATCTTCCTACACCAAATTTATCTAAAATGGTGTGCATGTATTAAACTGATGCTATGGTTTATTGTAATTGCTGTGAAAAATATCCTTTTATAGGAGCTATGGTTTTTCGAGGTTCTAACAGGCTATTATTTCATTTCTTCCATGCCTCAACTCCTATATTTGAGGTACTAATAGATAGCAACATTAATTCATAGCTAAAACATTTAATTTCTGACTACATAAACTATAAAGGATTAACAGAGGAAAAAGATTAAGGACTTTACCTCTTTTACTATTTTCTAGAAATTTGATTTGAGATGTGATTATATTGATGGTTATTTATACTCCATTTAATCATTTACTTTTTTTATTTGATACTACTTTTAAAATCTCAATGGTTTTGGTTGTGTTTACTATTTTAGCACTCTTTCCATATTAGGCTTGTTCCTTTTTAGAATATTGTGAGGATCATTTAGCTAGGTTAAGGTTGAGCATAGCGCACACCTAGGACGGTTGAGTGCTACAACAGGTTCAACAAAGAAGCGGCCGCCTATGCTGTCACCAATGCTGACGTCCACTTCGATGGTGGCTATTTCAATACTACCATTCACTATTTTAGTCACTCAACCACTTCAGGTGCCACCCCTATCATCTTCGACACCCGAAGTTGGTACATCTCTTGCTGATGATCGTGGTGAGGATGGCTTTTGCTTTACACCATAGTTAAGGAGTCAAGGGTCCAATGTAGGCTTTCCCACTCCTACCGGTCCAAAGCAACATATACATTTGATTCCTACCAATTTTATGTAATTCGATAGAGTACTTTTCATAAATGGATCTCAAGCATAAGGCGTTTTTAAGAATGACCCTCCTTATAATTTTAACTAATTTTAGCCAAGAGAAAAAAAATTGGACAAAATTGTCCTTAATGAACAGACCCATTCGCTAGGCTCCGTGCCTCAACTTGAAACCTATTAACGAGTCAAGTATGTCTTTTATATGGACCATAACTCTTCGGTTTTCATCGAGAGACCGTACATATCCTCAAAAGCAAGTCTGCAAAAGTATTCCTCGACAGTTCAACTTTTGAGCATTTTGGCAGTGGTAGGAGCCTTCTGGAGTGGTTATTATTTGCACAAAGGTAGTTCACATATTGAGCAGTGTGAGGAAGTTGACATTACGCTGAGAAAGGTATAATTTTTTTTATGAATTTTTTTATTTTATTTTGAACCATGTGGAGGTTTTTGATAGAATGGTTATTGTTCATGTTTAAGGTTAAGGTTTTTAAGCATAAACCTATACATATTGCACGTTCATATTGATATTTTTGTTGTTTGAAATTTTTGAATATAAACATGAAGGTGGTATTGTTGGTGTTGTTGGGGTGGAAAGGTGACCGGCCATGTGTGACTGGTTGATATGTGTGTGTTAGGAATTCGATTGAAGGGTTTAGATATTGCGTGAGTGAGGGCGTGCTTTGATGGTTGGCACTTTTTACGTGAGTGGATTTTGGCATGGGGTCACGTTGGGGTTGCATGATTGAAAAAGGGTTTAACTTAGCGTGACTAATTGATAGGTCATTGCGTGACTGGTTTCTATGTTATTGCGTGAATATTGTTCAGGCATGGCATTAGTTAGTGTGTGCGTGATTCGATTAGCTGTTCTTCGAATTGCGTGACTTGTTTATAAATCATTACGTGATTTAATGTTAGTAATTGCATGACTAATTGATTAGGCATTGCATAACTATTGTTGTAGGAAATTGCACGGTGTCATAACTGCATGAAATTTATCTGCATGGGTTCATTCTGTATTATTTTAGGTCAACTGTAATGCTTTAATGTGTATATGTTGATTTACTTAATAATCTATGCTCCACACTCGAATTAATTATTCTGTTTTAGGGATGTCTAAAAGCAGTTAAAAATATTGTTAGGCTTATTTTTTGAGTGAGCTTATGAGGAGGGCTGTTTCTCATAAATTCCTCTAGTTTTTTTGTTAATCTACAATAATGGTATTGACATGACTAAAATGGGAATGTTATCTGTTTTATGTTGCAGATGGCCAGCACAAGAACAGAGCAGAAAAATGTGGAGTCCTTGCTTTGTGTGCTGAGGCACCAGTGGTGGTTCAATGCGGGCATTAACATCCACTGTAAGTGGTCGCATCTGCCCGTGATACATCAGATGTTGTGTCAAGTGAACGAGCTGGAAAACTTTAAGAGAACATGCTTTGGGCACATGATGGAAGTGAACAAGAGTTTATTCTGTGCCAGTCTAGTGCACAATCTAATGCTGTGCAGAATCAACGAACCTAACACCACGGAGGTAGAGTTGTGGTTCGTAATAGGGAAAACGAAGTCCCGCTTTTCTAAGAGGGAGTTCTGTCTAGTGACAGGACTGAAGTTTGGTCCTTTACCGGCCCTCATTGTCAATCGGTACAAGGCCCTTCCTTGAGGAATTCACCTAAGATATTAGGGATTGGGGAAGAAGGTGAAGATCCAACAGGTTTTAGATACGTTCAAGGGAGCGCAATTTTAGTAGGAGGGAAACTCGAGCAAGATGGCCCTTGTCTTGATCACCACCAATGTTTTATTCGGTCAAGACTACAAATGATCTGTGGTTCCATGGTTGTTGTCATTAGTCAAGAACATCGACAAGTTGAATGTATTCCCATGGGGTACATATGTGTGGAGTCTGACCGTGGATTACTTGTTGAGGGGTTTCGAACCTCCTGCTGTGGGTGAAGCAGAGAAGAAGCGCTACCACCTCTACGGATTCATATGGGCATTTTAGGTAGTCTACCATAGCCTAATGTTTATCATTATCATTATTCTTTTCACATAAGAATTTATGAGGTGAGTAAAAATGTTACACAATTGATGTGCAATTTTGGGCGTTGGAAGCAATACCCGAAATTAGAAGCTTGTTTTGAAGGCAGCGGCAGTCCGGGCAGGTTTGGCCAAGAATGCTTAAATGGTAATGTGACAAGAGGCCTTCAGGCTTCCACGTCAAATTACAAGTTTGGAGAAAGAGGGCGATGTAAGTAAAGAACTCATTTTTTTTATTTTATTAATTTTTATTTTTATTGTCATAGGGTTGCAAGGGTTATACCTAATGGCAATGTATGTTTTGGTGCAGTTGTGGGCAGTGAGGATGTTGGAGCCAACGGTAGAAGAGATGTTGACAGCATACTAGGCGAACATTGAGGTCAATATCTCCAAGGGGCAGTAATACATTCCATTATGGAAGTTGGAGGGTCACCCAGAATTTGGTCCCCAACAAAGGAGGAAAATAATGGACTGTAAAGGGAAAAGTCCATTACGAGGAGTCGTTAAGCGGAGACGTATGATACCCTAACCTCTATAGGCTTGTAGCTAAGTATAGATGTAATAATATGAGCTAGAGGTAGTTTCATCATTTTCTCTAATAAGCTTCCAAAAGAAAGTTTTATGATATTTTAAGGCCTAAATAGGCATAAGACAGTATAAATGATGTGTGCGGATGAAAACACGAAGAAGACTAGAAGTTTCAACAATTTTCATAGTAGGGGTAAAAGGGTCATTTTTCACCTCGGGTTAAAATTTTATGTTTTTATGAACCCGAGTATGTTTAGACCATTATGGATCTTGTCCCAGTGTTAAAAGAGCAAAAAAATTGCATAAAAGATTGGAGGAGAATAAGTTAATTAGTGGAAAGGCATTTTCGTAATTTTATGGGAATGGATAAGTTGGCCTATAAATATCTGGAAATTTCCAGCACCTTTTTGAATTTCCAGCGGCTGGTCTTCTTCTTCTTCTTCTGCTCTCTCACGTTTCTTCAAACTCCATGGAAGCTTGATTTTCAAACTTCCACAACTTTCTCTCTCTAGCTCCAATTTTCATGCTTTTGGTGCATCCTTCCATAAACCCTTGTGCTATTTCATCTTCTCACTTCAAAAACCTTGAAATATCTTGTTTTCATACTTTCTCTCACTAGTTGGGCGTTCTAGAGAGAGAAAAAGAGAATCACTCTACTGATTTGGAAGCTATTGGAAGAGAATCCAACTACAAAGGAACCCTAGGGTGAGTGATGCACCAAGTTTGATTTCTAGCTGCAGAAAATGGCTAGTAATTGTGATTTATGAGCTGTTTTATTGTTTAGTATGTTCATTACTTTTTTAGTGATTAAGATAATGAACATAGATAGCCATTTAAAGTGGCAATTGAAAACTAGCTAAGAGATAGGGCTTTAAGTTCATAGTGTGTAAATT
>NC_030858.1:27362229-27396927 GCF_000208745.1 Theobroma cacao
GAGTAGGGAGTGCGCATAACCCGATGATGACCCAGCCATGTGCGAGTAGGGAGTGTGCATGAGCTGGTGATGATGATGATTAGATGGTGTGATGATGATGATGGGTATGTATGTATATATATATATACATATGTAAATATGTGTGTTATAGAAAATTGATGGATAATGGGTTATGGTTGTAATACATGTGAAACTTGACATGTTAAACCTTGAGAAATTGTTATGTGTTTTCATGTTGGGTTGGACCTTTTGGCAGGGTGGTTTTTCCTTTGGGAGAAAGGTAAATTTTGCATTGATGTCCTGTATTTCGCTGCAGCGAGAAACTCTCGGGTTTTGAAAATGTAGGCTGGCTGAAAACTCGCTGCAGCGAGGATGCATTTTCGCTGCAGCGAGAATGACACTGTAACTTCTCGCTGCAGCGAAATACATTCTCGCTACAGCGAGAAACTTTCTGTTTTTTGGGTTGCAATTTTGCTGCAGCGAGATTGAATCTCGCTGTAGCGAGAAACATTCTGTTTCTGGGTAAAAATTTCGCTGCAGCGAAAAACCTTCTATTTTGGTCTCCTATCTTGTCCAATTGCTGACCTATCTTTCACTACTTTGCTACCATATGGGAGCATGGACTTCAAACATTAAGGATTAAAAGAGTTAAGTTTAAAATGATGAGGTTTAGTGAGAAACCCTCGGCCAGTTGAGAAACCCTCGTTCGGTTAATAACTAAATTCCAACATCGCTGCAATGAAAATTCATTCTTGTTGTAGCTATGCTGCAGAGAGAATGCCTTTCCGCTGCAGCGAAGATTCGTTGTTGTATTTGACTTGCTTGTGCAATATTGAAGCTTTCATTCTTCAAATGATTTATTATGTATGGGTCCTTGATTTTCAAATGATTAATCATTTAAGGGCTTAATGAGGGGTTTTCAATAAGAATAAAAATAAATTGCATTGTTTTGAAAAAGATTGCATCATGATTTCATTAAAGATTCCTTATGGTATGCTTGTTCTCTTCCTTGTTCACTCACTGGGTTTATACTCACCATTTCAAATTCATGTTTTCAGATCATGAGGTAGCCGGTAACTAGGACGAGGTATCCTTGTAGACTTGTGTCCATCTTGTGGTAGGTGTCTCGGCATTCAATAGCTGTACATTCGTCCGAGTTCCTCCGCTGGAAGTCAAGTCTTCTTTTTGAGATGTACAGGCGAACCTAATGTACATTATTGGAATACATGTTGTAAACAATGTATGTATATAATAAATGAGAAATGCCAATACGAGTTGTCAATGTCTATTACTATTTTGATTTTTAAGTTTTGAAAAAAATGACTTAGCAGTTTATGATGGAATGATGAGTAGGATAAATCGATAGGCTTGCTTGGGCTTAATAGAATACGTTTATTGGGTTTTGCACCGGTCATGGCCCGAAATTTTGGGTCATGACAAGACTCACCACGGACGAGGACGTCCAATCCAAGTTCGGTGCTACTGAGGCACCTCATTCTCCTCTTGCAGCTCTTCATGGTGCATATCCTGCTGGTCATCATGCTACTACTCCTGCTGCACCTCCCCCTACTTCTACTGCTACCCCTTATGCTGAACTGTGTAACCAGACGTTGCGTCAGCAAATGACTATAAGCATTAAGGGAGAGCTGGAAAAGATGCAAACACAGTGGAAGAAAGACCTTCAGTCATTGCAGACGAATATGCAGATGCAAATACAGTCAATGCAGTTGGAGATCCAATGGGCGATGTAGATGCAGATGCAATCAATGCAGTTAGAGATCTAACAGTCAATGCAGTTGGAGATCCAGCGAGCGATGCAGATGCAGACGCAGTCACTGCATGAGCATATCTAGCACTCACTGCAAGGGGTGAAGGATCAGATTATCGGTCGGCTGATCGACTGTTTTGAGGTATGAGGTTTTAAGTTATTCATCGCGTGAGTTATAATATGTACGATGTATACATTGTTCTAATGTGTTTGATTTTTTTGATCGTTTAGGGTCAAAGCTCACCTCTTAGTAGCTCGATTGAACATCATCCATGCCTATCCCATCTCTAGTAGAGGCAGCCCAGCATTCTCAGCCCACACCTTCTCTTGAGGCTCCACCTCCTTCGTTTGAGGTTGAAGAGGTACCTCATCCTATGAGTAGTGGAACTACAACTTTCGCTCATCCTGCTCTTGTCCCAACTCCAATAGAGATCCCCCCGCCTGGTGAGATCAGACCTTCTGCTGAGGCTCCACCTCCACCTAAGCCCGAAGATGCACGTGTGATCTTGGCTAGCAAATACCTTCGAAGCCCGTACGTTAACTCGCTATTAGTCCAACGCAAAGCGAAGGACGATTTGAAAGACAAATATGAGTCTTTCCTGAAAAACGACCAAGCCAGGTAAAATGAAAATAGTAGACCATATTAGGGTTAACAGTTCTACGATATTTATTAAACAGTCCGCAATACTATAATTTTAATATAACTCTATTTTAAATTTACAGGGTTAACATTTTGGGCATCGAAGGGCAAGAGGGCCCTGATTTTTTTCAAAGATTAAAGATGCCGACAGAGTTGATGGACATCTAACAGATTGATGCATGCATTAGTATGTTGTGTAAACGGGCGGGCGAACACCATCCACAACACTACAAGTAAAGAATATTGATCGTTGACACCACGTTCTATGTAAGTATATTATATTTTACTGAGTTGTAATTATTCAAATGTATAGGGTTTAGGGTTACTTAATTGCATCTAACCATTGTGCATAACATAATTGACAACTTATTTTGCTCCAACTGAGCGAAGAAATACAGCCTTTCCCCATCGAGAAGACATTCAAGTCAAGTGAAGCGGTTATGCCAGATGATCTGCTTGAGTATGCAAGGGGTGGGAGACCTCCGTGGGGTTTGCCATAGCATGAGGTTGACGCAATTCTCGTATTGTGCCTTTTCAACGGCCATTGGGTGGTAGTGCACATTAACTTGCTGAAATGGACTATGATGTTAGTGGACTCATCGTAAGGTCGGAAAGAAGCACTGAATTTTAGCTTGCGTGATAAGCAGATAAGTCCACTAACATCATTGTTTCCCATTATATGCCACCAGGCGAGGTACTTTGTCAGCTCACATTGTCAAAAGCGAGGTTTGACGCGGATAAAATATAGGTTAAATGAGAAGACCTCGATACAGCAAGATTCACATAGTTGCAGGGATTGGGTTATAGCCTCGTTGTAGTGGTTGATCGGCTCGGAGGATCAGACGCTGAAGGCAAACACCATAGAGGGCATTCGAACAAAGTTTGCCCTTGAGATTTTTGCCAATAGCTCAAGTTGTTAAATTTTTTAATTTGTTTATTCTTTTTCATTTTGTAATTAACATTAACATTATTGTATCATTTTCATATTATTCTTTGTATTCATTCATGTGATAAGCGTACGGGTCCAATAAGAACAACATTGTTTTTTTCTTATTCATATCGTAAAGTCTATTAATATTTTACACAATCTACATGATAGCATGCATTCGTTTGCATATGCCAAGCCCCCTTCGCTTATTTACTTTATAGCCTATATGACATGTTGAATTGCTTTGCGTGACATAGGGTTGTAAGCAGTTGCTATTGAATTGCGTGAACGGTGTGGATGGAATCGCGTCACCAGTTGATATTGATTCACGAGAGTATTTGTTATGGAGTCACGCAAGTACTAAATTTTTAATCACGTCAGTAGTTAATGTGGAATCGCGTCACTAATCCACTTGGAGTTATGTGAGTAGTATATATGGATCGCGTGAACCATTAAGATTTAGAATTACGTGAGTATCTGATATTGACTCCCGTTAGTAGTAAATATAGAGTGTCGTTACCACTTAATATGGAAGCACGTGACATGACTTTTTTATGGAATCGTGTCACTAGTTTATATTGACTCGCGTGAGTAATATATGTGGAGTGTCATTATTAGTTATTATGGAATGGCGTGAGTATTTATTCTAAAATCGCGTGAGTAGAAAAATGGAGTCGCGTGACTGGATATTATGGAATTACGTTACCATTTGATATGGAGTCGCGTGAGTAGTATATATGGAGTTGCGTTACGAATTCTTATTGAATAGCGTGACTAGTTAAGCTTGCATCGCGTGACTCACCTATTCTGTGTCTTGTTATTCGAATAAGGGAAAGCCAATTATCATCGATAATAACAAACCATAACTCAACCCCAAGCACCATCATAACAAAATATCGAGTTGAACAGCCTAAACCCTCAACCAGATGAAAGTTAAAGCACATGTTAAGGGAATTTAAAGAAGATACCGCCATTGCTTAAGATAGTGCAGGACGATTCAGCTTTAGTGGTTCAACTTCTATTCACCCTTAAACTAAGTTTGGAACGATTGAAGGATGAAACAACAGCTATCAATAGATATTGGGAAGATTGAAATATGAATGAAATGGTTGGAAGCTATCTTATGCCTTTTATGTTTTTTTATTACAACGGTCGACATTAAGAACAACTATTACTATTACTATACATCATTTTCTGGGCAAAAATATGAAGCAGAATGCCAAAATCAATGACGTAAATATTATTAAATTAAATATTTTGTGCTTTATTTAATGGTTTACAATGAAAAACAAATTATGAAAGAGTACAATGAATTTGATGATCCAACAAATGGGTTAAGTACTCTAACTGGAATTTTATAATCCAACTATGTAATGGCATTTTTGTACATTAGGGGAACTGTAGTCAACTATAGGATAAATATCTAATTTTTTTCCAGCACTTTCTCATCACTTCCAGTAGCTTTTTCTTTGTCTTCTTCCCATCCTTCTATTTCAATAAACGTTTAGTTGTTCTGAACCTGCCTGAGTATCAATAGCTTATGAATATATTGATAGCTGCTCTAAAAGTGGATGGAACTTGTATGAAACATCAAACTGAACTGTCTGGTTGGGGAATAAAAAGTAAGATACACAAGATGTCCATATGGAAGAGAAAACCTTCAAGTCCCATGTTCAGTTGTTTTGGACCTCCATTGTTCCCCAACTAGTTCCAGCAACCCCACCATTGGACTTGAAGGTTTTCTTTTCCATATGGACATCTTGTGTATCTTACTTTTCATTCCTCAACCAGATAGTTCAGTTTGCTCTTTCATACAAGTTCCATACACTTTCAAAGACACATTTTGTGTTTTAGATTTGTTTTTCTACTGGAATATGTGCAACTAGTCCCTCAAACTCAAAGGCACCTCCTCTTCTTCGGAGGCTGCCTCTTTCCCTTTCTCGACTCTTGGATCTCTAGAGGTCATTTTTCAATTATCTAAGATTGATTAAGATAATTGAATTTGATTCAAATGATTAATTGTTCCCTTTATTTATAAGCATGAATATTGACTCTTCGTTTTCTACAGCCATATCAGTGCAATGAAGGGGGGTTGAATTGGTTATTAAGTACCTGTTCGGCCTGCCCATTCATCTTATCTACCTCTTAACAGCAAAAGCCAAGCCAAACATCATTCGTTTGCATATACTAACCCCCCTTTGCTTCTTTACTTTATAGCCTATATGACATGTTGAATTGCATTGCGTGACATAGGGTTGTAAGAAATTGCTATTGAATGGCGTGAATGGTGTGGATGGAATCACATCACCAGTTGATATTGATTCGCGAGAGTATTTGTTATGGAGTCACACGGGTACTAAATTTTGAATCACGTCAGTTATTAATATGGAATCGCGTTACTAATCCACTTGGAATCGTGTGAGTAGTAAATATGGATCGCGTGAACTGTTAAGATTTAGAATCGCGTGAGTATTTGATATTGACTCCCGTTAGTAGTAAATATGGATCGCGTTACTAGTTAAGATTTAGAATCGCATGAGTATTTGATATTGACTCCCATTAGTAGTAAATATCAATCACGTTACTAGTTAATATGGAAGCGCGTGACATGACTTTTTTATAGAATCGTGTGACTAGTTGATATTGACTCACATGAGTAATATATATGAAGTGGTGTTACTAGTTATTATGGAATGGCGTGAGTATTTATTCTAAAACTGCGTGAGTAAAAAAATGGAGTCGCGTGACTAGATATTATGGAATTACATTACTAGTTGATATGGAGTCGCGTGAGTAGTATATATGGAGTGGCGTTACAAATTCTTATTGAATAGCGTGACTAGATGATATGGGATCACGTGACTAGTTGATCTTGCATCGCGTGACTCACCTATTTTGTGTCATGTTCTTCGAATAAGGGTAAGCCAATTATCATCGACAATAACAAACCATAACTCAACCCCAAGCACCATCATAACAAAATATCGAGTGAAAGAAAACAAAATACCACAAGTGAATTATGAAATACAAACTACAGTATCCATAATCCAGTTAACCCACAACTTTCAAATATGAATGTTCATCTCGTATGGTTGACTCAGCTAGAACCAATGACAATTGACTTCCTTTTTCTCTGAGGTTAATGTAGGAGAAGCTAATCTGAGGACAGTCAATTCTGTCGCACATCTGCTGCTCAAACAGCTGTATCTGTTCTTTACATTAAAAGATTCTCAACATTCTGTATCCTCAATTCCAATGCTTGCATTGTAGCAGTTTGATTACTAAGTTTCTCATCAATCCTCAAAAACATATTATACATCACATCATTGGAAACAGGAACTCTAGATGGTTGTCTGGATGGAGTATCATGGGCAGGATGAACTTGGCTGCCTTCGACAGAGTTCAATGGCTCATCAAGACTCAAGTCATATCCCATTTTCACGAGCCATCGAAATGAAAGATTGCAAAGCTTGCGACTGGTCCAATCAGCTAGATACCTATTGCTCCATATCCCTTTCTTCTTAACTAGAGCCGACATGATGTTCCCGTATGGAAGGGTCATCTCTTCCCGCATGGCAACTTCTCTCATTCTCATGATCATATATTCTGCAAATATTCACACCAAACTCGCTTCCAATTGTTTCCATCATCCACAGATCCTCAGCGCTAACGTGTCTTAAATGATTGATCCTTCCTTGTAATGTGGACGCCTAAAAATTATGTACCAGCCTATTTGGTGTAGAATCCAAATGACGAGCAGAACATGACTTTGTGGTGTATGGTTCTCTTCTGCCTGTCACTTAGGCCCACATGTGGGACGGGTCATATGATGGTGGAGGTCTGTATTGTCTGTGTCTATACTCCATTTTCAGGAGCTTCCCAATATCAAAGGGAGTCACTATAAACTCTATTCCTCCCAAAAACACGTTCAAAACAAATGGGTCAAAATCTCTAGGATTTTCAAATTCATTTTCACTCCGGTAAATGTTGGAGTAAAATTCCCTAACAAAAGTCAGGCTATAATCAAAATATGGAAAGGTACTTAGACCCTTAAGTTTACCCATATCGAAAAATGAAGATATGTCACCCTCAAGGTATATGTTTTCCTTTAAGCTTTCCCAATCTACCACTTTCCCGCACGATATCATGGCATTCTCTATTACCCAATACCTACCACCATGTGATATGTCCCTAAACCGTAAGGGAGAGCACAAATCATTACCTGGTTCAATTGAAAAATCAATTGATGCGACAGGTAGTTAAAGATCTAGTTTCCATTTCTTCCTTGATCGTAGGCTAGAGTATTCATCATCACCCATACTTTGGTTGCCATAGTCATGGACATTGGGTTTGCTCGAAGATACAACCATTGCTTAAGACAGTGCAGGACGGTTCAGCTTTAGTGGTTCAACTTCTCTCCACCCTTAAACTAAGTTTGGAATGGTTGGAAGATGAAACGGCAACTATCGATAGATATTGGGAAGATTGGAATATGAAAGAAACGGTTGGAAGCTACCTTATGCCCTTTATGTTTTTTTATTACAACGATTGACATTAAGAACAACTATTATTATTATTATTATACATCATTTTCTAGGCAAAAATATGAAGTAGGATGCCTAATCAATCACGCAAATATTATTAAATTAAATATTTTATGCTTTATTTAATGGTTTACAATGAAATACAAATTATTAAGGAGTACAATGAATTTGATGATACAATAAATGGGTTAAGTACTGTAATTGGAATTTGATGATCCAACTATGCAATGGCATTTTCATAAATAATGAGAACTGTAGTCAACTATAGGATAAATATCTAATTTTTTCCAGCACTTTCTCCTTACTTTCAGTAGCTTTTTCTTCTTCTTCCCATCCTTCTTCCTCAATAAACATTTTCCATGTTGCATGGAAGCCATCCCTGGAAACATCTATAACTTTCTCAAAGTAACTTCAATTCTCATGCTTTGGTACACTTTTCAAACCTCCATAACTAGCATAAGATCTTTCTCTTCCATATGGACATCTTGTGTATCTTACTTTTCATTCAAACTCTGTCACACTCAAGTTGAAATAGTATTATTCAATGCAAATATCAATTGCCACTTCGAAACAATCCCTAACAACTAACGTTTAAAGGGCCACTATCTTCAAGTATGACACCTATAACGTTATCAGAGTTTGTAGTCCGCATTGGACAATGGTTTAGTGTGTGCCCGGGTTGTCTGCAAATTGCACATGCCTTGGGTCAACGTTGTCGAGCCGTTGGCTGAGCAAATGATGTTTCCTCGTTTATCGGCGGAGCTGCAAACAGAGTCCGGCAATTTTGTCTATTATGACCATAGCTTTTGCATTGTGAACATCTACGTCATCCGTTGCTTTCCCCAACTAATGGAATCCTTTTCCTCCTAGGTCTTCCCACTTGACCTCTCCAACTTGGTGGCAAAATGACAACTTGTTGAACGTCATCAAGGATGTCCCACTCACTAGGATGCCCAACCCGGTGAATGGGAACCGCTTATCCCTCCTCCCAAGATCGAGTCTTGTAATAGTCCGAACAGAATTCAATGGCTGCACGTTTGCACTTAGTACCAAGGCAATGAAATCACAGTTGGCGAACAATGTAAAAATTCAATTCATCATGCACAATATAACAAAACATGATTGCTCATACCTTATTGCTGCCATGGCATGCGTGCAGGGGAATAGATCGGACTGGAACTCACCGCATGAACACTCCTTGGTGGAGAGGTTCACCACTCTGTCCTTACTCCCGCCTATAACTTGAAACTTCACGCGATCGATTGCTTGTATGGAAAAGTGACATGCTTCATTGAACCGTTTGTTCAACAGATCGGTAGCCTAAGGGCTGAGGGGCATGGTTAAATTCAATTCCTCATGGTGCCGGTCATGGAACCAACGGTGAAACATGCCTCTGATGCACTCGATCAACACCATTATTGGCATTTTTCTTGCATGCCTCAAGCAGGAGTTAATACACTCCGTAGTGTTGGATGTCATTAGCTTGTACCGCATTATTGGTGACCGTGCACGTGCCCATCTCTCAGGGCCTAATCTCATAAGGCTATCATAAGCAGGTTTGTAAAGCTGTTTTAGCTTATTCATATGTTTGTCAAAATCAACGACCTTATTGCAGTTGACAGCCATGGTGAAAATCGCTGCAACATCTTCGCGCTTGAACCTGTTTTTAACGTTTTTCCCTAAGAGGTAATTACATAGACGGTGATAAGCGTCCTTGTACACTTTCTCAACTACATTCTTAATGCCAAGATGTTGATCAGAAATGAACATTGCAATTTCAGGATAACCAATCGCACAACGTAATTGGTTAAGAAACCACGACCAAGACTCTTCATCTTCGACGTGGCCAATGCCAAATGCAAGTGGATATATCTGCTCATTCGCATCTTTCCATACTACCACAAAAAGAATACCCTTGAATCTGCCTTTCATATGTGTGGCATCGATAATGACTACAGACCGCATTACAGTACTGAACCCCCGAATACATGACTCGAACGCCCAAAAACAATATTTGAATCGTTGTTCCCCATCAGTAGCGACACACGTGACAATACTAGGATTTTCACGTTCCAACATATAGAAATAGGAGGGGAGGAGTTGGAATGACTCTTCCAGCGGACCGAACACAAGACTCTCCACGTACTCCTTCGCTTGCCAGGCCTTACCATATAGGCATTGCAATCTCCACTTGTGATTCAGCTCTTCCATTATTTCCTTTGGTCTCAATGGGGTTACACAATTTCCTTGCACACTGCTGGAGATAAGCTCACCAATTACCCTCGCGCTCGCAGTTCGGTACCCACATTGCAAACCATCGACAGTACACGTGTGTACCTTCTACAATGTCCAAAGTTGCTAATATTCTCCTTCAGGCAACTTCGTTGCATGCAAAGCAAACTTGCATGCCTTATTTTTACAACCAACCTCAAAACGAGCGTGACATGACTTTTTAACTCTAAACTCAAAATGCTCTTTTAGTGCCAACATGCTCAAAGCTCGTTTCAATTCAGCCTTCGATAGAAACACTTTTTCGCGATATAAGTGGTTGTCCATTGATTTGGATTCCTCACTCCCAATCATTTGGAAGGATATCATATCTAGCCCAGGAATAATCCATTGACGAGATACCCCTGTATTTACCCTCTCTTGATCACTGTCATCAGGCGAACAAATGTCGTTCTCAAGTGAGATGGTGTTTTCATAAATAGGGTCCGCACCCTCAACATCTTCTAATTCAACGGTTCTGCCATGGTCGTCCAACTCAACCTCTTCTAACACAACAGTTGTGGTATGACCTATACCGCCATCTGCATGATTGAAATTAGGAATGTCAGTTTGCTCAACCCTGCCGTCCTTTGAACGGTCTTCATGTCCACAAACGTAATCATCTTCACAGTCATAACGTAACTCATCATTCCGATCTGCCGTGTCATCCTCTTCAACATCATCTTCAATCTGATTAGATGCATCGTCATCACTCACAACCATCACAGTGTCGTTTGCTAATGACAATGGACCCAATGCATTTTCGAGCGACAGTTGTGTTTGTTGCAAAGTACCGAGTATTTCGTTCGATGCACATTTTGATTGTGCAAACATCATTTGCAAACACCTCATGTGCGCGCCGGGCTGCTGAAACTCATGAGGATACATCAAATGTGATTGCCATGGTTGTTTATTAGGAAATGCATGGTGTGGTATGTCAGAATAATTAACATTATGTTCTTGGTGATTACTATGTTGGATGCTGTGCTCATGTGGAATATCGTTTGCATTTCCTGCCTTAACTGTCACAAACACAACAACTGCCCTCTCATCTCGCAAAATACTCGCTACATTTTCATCATCCCTGATATCTGGGCACGAAACCCCTACAGCATGGTTGAGCAATGCATGTAGCTCGATTTCATTATTATGTGAGTTGACCAAAACAACCTCTTCAACCAGCTTCACTAGTCCTGAAAATGACAAATCACTCCCAACACCCCTCACTCGTGTCTCACCACCCTTGTAAGTGTCATCGACCTAATGACCACCGTATGTAATCATAAGCTTCACATTTGGCAAGCCGCTGAAATTTAATAGAAAATAAATGTCACGATCAGTCAATTTATCAAAAATAGCCCCTCAATGCATAGAAATCACTTATGCAATGCCTAAGTCACATTTGGCCGACGGTAGAAATTTTACAGAAATTAAGTGTCGCAATGTCTAATACACATTAATGCAATGTCTAATAACTAGTGAACAAACGCCCCTAAACAAGAGGCGAATTGCACAAGTCACGCGCCACCGCTCTCGCAATATATAACAACAGGTCAAATAATATATAAAAACTAGTAACGCAATCCTAAAAAACTACTGAACAAAAGCCTCAAAACAACACATGAATTGCACAAGTCACGTGCCACCACTCTTGCAATACATAACAATAGGTCACGCAATATATAAAAATCAGTCACGCAAGCCTAAAAAACTACTGAATAAAAGCCTTTAAACAACACATGAATTGCACAAGTCACACGCCACCACTCACGCTACAACAGGTAATGCAATATATAAAAATCAGTCACGCAAGTCTCAAAAACTACTAAACAAAAACCTCAAAACAACACATGAATTACACAAGTCATGCACCACCACTCTCGCTACAACAAGTAACGCAATATATAAAAACCAATCACGCAAGCCTAAAAAACTACTGAACAAAAACCTCAAAACAACACATGAATTGCACAAGTCACGCGCCACCACTCACGCTACAACAAGTAACGCAATATATAAAAACCAGTCATGCAAGCCTAAAAAACTATTAAATAAAAGCCTCACAACAACACATGAATTGCACAAGTCACGCGCCACCGCTCTTGCTATAATAGGTAACGCAATATATAAAAACCAGTCATGCATTGCCTAAAAAACTACTGAACAAAAGCCTCAAAATAACACATGAATTGCACAAGTCATGTGCCACCACTTTCGCTACAACAGGTAACATAATATATAAAAACTAGCCACGCACTACATAAAAAATTACTGAACAAAAACCTCAAAACAACACATGAATTGCACAAGTCAGTCACGCACCGCCAAGCTCGCAACACCTAAGAATAAGTCACTCAATGAATAATAAGCCTCTAAACAAGAGGTGAATTGCACAAGTCACACACCACTAGTCTCGCAATACCTAATAATAAGTCAATCGATGCCTAATATCCACTCACATTATGCCAACTTAAATAGTCACGTGCTAGCCCAATGTCACGCAATACATAACAACACGTCCCCATAGGTACTCTATTCCATATACATACAAGCCACTCACACAATGTCTCAACAAAAGATATGCATTGCACAATTCACGCACCGCGTATAACCCATTCTCCCAATATCTAATAATAGGTCACCCAATGCCTAACATCCACTCACGAAATTATTCAGCATAATATAACTTAAACGAAGAAAATAACTCAACAAAATATGTGCTCAATGAAAATAAAAATTGCTATAAATTTTATTCAAATTTTATTAAAAAGACCCCTCCCCCCCCGAAAATACAAAGAGATGATACAAAAAACATGAATCGTAGTTCATTTCTTCATAAGTTCATCTACTTTGAACTCTATCTCGGCGAGAATCTTTTCGTTGCTCAGGATGGCAACCTCCAAGTCAAAAGTCCTTTGCATCAGGTTGTCAATGAGGACTTGCATCTCCTACTGGAATATGTGTAACTGGTCCCTCACACTCAAAAATATGTGCAACTGGTCCCTCACACTCAAAAATATGTGCAACTGGTCCCTCAAACTCAAAGGCACCTCTTCCTCTTCGGAGGCTACCTCTTTCCCCTTTTCGACTCTTGGATCTCTGGAGGTCATTTTTCAATTATCTGAGATTGATTAAGATAATTGAATTTAATTCAAATGGTTAATGGTTCCCTTTATTTATAGGCATGAAAGTTGACTCTTCATTTTCTACAGCCATATCAGTGCAATGAAAGGGGGCTAAATTGGTTATTAAGTACCTGTTCGGCCTACCCTTTCATCTTATCTACCTCTTAAAAGCAAAAGCCAGGCTAAACATCATTTTTCAAGAAATTCCTAATAAAAAGCAGGTTAAAGGTTTTCTCTCTTTTTCACTAATCAAAAAGGATTTTAATGTTACCTCTTTTCTCTTTTCCAAGAAATTCATTATCGTTTCCTCTTTTCTCTTTTTTTTTTTAATTTAGGCATCATGGTAGACCAACCAAAATCTAATACTATTGCTAATATACAAGTCTGAAATTATATATAAACTTCAAGAATTACATTAGAGCTTATTAGGTTATTGAAGATAATCAGTAGAGAATCACCTTCAGCATTAGGTAGCTAAAGTCATGCAATGCCTACAAATAGGTCACGTAATGCTCAACAAATATTCAGTCACGTAACGCCTGTCATGCAACGCTAACAAATATTCAGTCACGTAATGCCTTTAAAGAACTCACGCAATGCTCAACAAATATTCAGTCAAGTAATATTCAGTCACGTATTACCTGTCACGCAACACTCAACATATATTCAGTCACGTAATGCCTATAAAGAACTCACGCAATGCTCAACAAATATTCAGGCACCTAATGCCAAATAAACTGGTAACGATTCCTAATATCTAGTCACACACCCTAATATCCAGTGACTCAATGCCTAACAAATATTCACGCATCACCTATAAACTAATTGATTTCGCTACCCCTACCGAGATTTAAGTTTCCAAACTCATATAATTTACCCATCAACTTTTTCCTTCTATGAATAACCCTAAATAAACGCAAGAACCCATAACAAATACCTTGATGTCATCTATGCACTTTGGGATCTTGAGAAAGTTAGCTACCGATATAGACCTCGATGGCGTTGGAGAGCTGGACGGAGGGATAGCTAAATCTAAATCGAGATTTAATTTTGAAATTTTAAGCTGAATGGCGGGAGAGCAGAAAGAAAGAAACTGAGACTCACCTTCATTTGGATTAATTG
Source organism: Theobroma cacao (assembly GCF_000208745.1). NCBI lineage: Eukaryota > Viridiplantae > Streptophyta > Magnoliopsida > Malvales > Malvaceae > Theobroma > Theobroma cacao. The sequence continues at coordinate 27,376,625 of NC_030858.1, forward strand.
GATTAAAGGGTATTCTTGTCAAGTCGTACCAAAAATTGGCTAAAAATAGTTAAAATTATAGAGACGGTCATTTTTGAAGTCACCTTACTATGAAGGTCATTTCCACAATTTCCTCATTTCAATATGTTCAAAATTTCATTATATTAGCTAAATAATTATAAATATGAGTTTCATTAATGTGTTTTAATTACGTTATAGTACTTTTGTGAAGAATGAAGTAACTCCAACAATCATGAGAATAATTAAGAGTCATTTCAATGGTGTCTGGCCTACTTGGAAGGTTGTTCTAGTGGATGTGAAGGAAAGGATGTGGAAGAAATTCGAAGTGCCTTATTGTATTTTCACTAATATCAATATTAGTTGTTATTGAAAATATATACTTGTTCCCATTTTAATACTAATAAATTACTATTTTTTTGTATAAGAGCCTCTTACATCGGTCCCTTCATATGCTTCAATAGTCCAAAAAATATGGAACAAAATATGTTAGGACTGGATGAAGGATTTGTTAGGGGACAAGTGCTTGAAAGTGTAAAAAAAGACCCATGCCTACAACATTGTAGAGAATAAAAGGATGTCCTGACCATGGATCATTACAGAAGTTTGAATGCAGCTAATCAATGACCTCTAAGGCATCAAAGAGTGGCAGAGCCAATCCCAGAAGTCCAAGCAAAATCGCTTGATAGAGAAGGAAGGCAGCATATCTAAACACATAGATGTTTCCTTATCTTTTCTTATACATGCAAAGAGAATGGTGCATGTTCTTAACTTGTCATTTTTTTAGTTCGGTTGTTCTATTGTTTTTTGTGGACAACATTCTCCAAGCTATTCATTCGCACCCACAAGCAAATAAAGGCTAGCGAAGAGTTTATTTAACAAGAAGTCCAAGACCATTAGTGTAAATAAAAACAATGATCCATTTATATCATTATATAATTGTATATGTTTTCATTATATGTCATTTAACAATTTAATTACTAATTCATTTCAAATTTTTTATAGGAAATATGTGTTTTTGCATTACCGCAGAAGTATAGTTAAGAGTCATCATCCCATCTAGAGTTTGATCCACAAGCGTGGACAGAGGCTATTGGAGGGCTGCAGACCAATCAAACACATGTCTACATGTTTGGCAACAAGGTGCTAGCTACATCAATGCTTGGTGGAGCTCAAATGTCAAAGACCACTTGTGGTTCGACATCTTCTAATAATGTTGCGACTGCTCCTTAGTTAGATCTTTAGGAACTACATGCATTGAAGGTAAAAGTCGACTCCATTAGTGATGAGATGTTAAATATGAAGAAGTCGAGCATCGCATAGATTTAGTAGTTTATGATGTCAGCACAACACTTTGAGTCTTCAACACAATAGCTAAACTCGTCTAATAATAAGGATGCGCGATTGAGGGACGATGACAATACTTAGATTTATATGATTTAGGCATATTGTGGATTGTGGGGTTATGGGGTTTTTGTTTTTTCATTGTAGATTGAATAATGCAATTTGTATTTTTTTTTTGTTTTCATTAAAAATAAATATTTTTTTCATATTATTATTTATTTTTATTTTTATTTTTCATTTGAAATCTAAACATAGAAGCAAATCTGATTTTTTCATCGATATTTTTATATTTATTTTTAATTATTTTTACCAAAAATACCGACAGATCCATTTGTCTACCAACAAAGTAAAAAAAAAAAAAACCTAGCAATCTTATTATCGAAGAATTCATTATTTTACTGATCAAATTATTGGGAACGCAGTTGTCGGTAAGTTTCAATGGAAAGGAATGATAATGACGGATGGGTCATTATCAACAAGGGTATTTTAGACTAAATGTCGATAGAAATTTTTGTTGGTATTAACAATTACTGACTGAATTTTTACCTTTACCAACTAAAATTTTCGTCGATCCAAGTTTCTTTATTTGTAATGTTTGCATGAGCAAGAAAAGGAACGAAACCGCCTGTGTGTCTGGTTAAACTTCTTTCATTTTCTATCAAGCGGTTCAACAATCTCTATTGAGATCGATTTTGCCATTTATCGATACGCCACTAGAGTAAATAAAGTATAATAAATTGATATTTGTATTAAAAATAATAATTTTCATGAACACACTAAGTTCTCAAATTTTTTCCACATAACTTCATTAGCATAATTCAAAACTTTCCTCCAAGTGAACCAAGGGGCAACTTCTGTTGATAACAAAGAGGGGTCATGGCACCACCAAACACTTTAGTTTTACATGGAATTATTTTTTAAAAAATTTTCTTAACTTGGCTTATCTCCAAAATATTGTGAAACTTATACTTACTAGCTAAGGTTAGCATATAAATTCTAACCGATATGCTAAGCCTATCAAATTTTAAAAAATAAGAACAAGTCTACTAACTTAAAGCCACTAAGTCTTAATATAAATCTAAGTCTATCATAACATGTTATATCTCAACAGTCCAGCCTAATAGCTCAATATGCTAATTAGCATTCAAGAAGCAAATAGAAAATAAGATGAGAGCTTACTCTAGAAGCTACCTATTTCATGCAGAATACACAAAGTAAATAAGCATTTCATTTGAGTTTGAAAATTGATTTTTCTTCCACTCTTATGCATAGAAAGTGAGATAGAGACTCCTTCCATAATTTTGTTTGACCATCAAGAAAACAAGAAGTGGATTGTCAAGCTCCATTCCATTTTCTATGTGAGTTGTGCTTGTGTGCATCATTTGTAAGAGGTAAGCTTCTAAAGTCACTGACTAGTGATTATAGTATTTTCTTTTTGTAAAACAATAATATTGTGAAAAATATTTAATTATGTAAGATTGTCAATACTTATTTTTGTAAAATGAACATACATATGTTGTGTGTTACTAATTATTCATAAGGATACATTATCTGATCTGGCGTAATGTAATCATGCAAGAAAAGTTTTGATAATGCTTGCAAATTACGAACGCATCAGTGTATTTAGAATCTGCTTCATATTGTTGAGATTTGTTCTTTTATATATAAATATAATATATGTATATATGACACTGTGAATCCGCCGTTATTGTTAATGTTTATTTTTTTGTATAATCAATATTTTGTGAATTTTATTTAATTTTTTAAATGAATAAAAATTAGACCATGTATAAAGTTTTCGTTGACCATTAAGTGTTTTTTTTTTATCTGACTCTTCTTTAAAAATACTCTAGCTCCGGGTGAGGGTGAACCACTTATTGCGGTAGCGAAAATTTTCCAAAGCATATTCCTTTTACATCATTCGAAACTTTTCAACCCTACATCTCATATATAGCATATTCCTTTGAGCCAAACGTCAAGATCAAAACGGAAACTATATCAAGATTGTGAGCAGCACATATCGAATCTAATTAATTAGCTGAGACACGATAAGATATTGGCAGTCTAGGCTTGACCCCCGAAATGTCATGCAATCATTGTAATCGTGAGCACGCGCCTGGTTATCATGAATCGTCACCCCTAACTTAAAAAACAAAGAGAAAATATCATTGATATTGTGCCATATACAGGTGGGTGAATGAAAATGGGACAACGAATTTGGCATCTACTTCTGTTTCCAAATATCTAATGCATGCTTCCGACGTATGACAGCGGCATTCCGCCCATATCTAATAGTTAAATCTCCATCTTTGTAAGTTGAGAGATCCACATGGTTACAAATTACTGATACAATTTCTTGAAACGTGCGAAAATCACAATCCAGTAGCTACAAGTCCAAATTATAAAATTACGTGTGCCCCAATTAAACAGATAAGGCGAGGTTTTGTCCAGTAGTTGAAAGATGTCAAATTAAAATATATTAAAAAATTATGACCTGACATTTAAGTTTTATGTACACATAATTTCCTTTCAATAACTGACGATTTGATATATTGGTGAAAGGTTGCCGTTCGCTTCCATTATTGGACAAGATGAGTCCAACAAGGATATTAAGACAATTTCCTATCCGGTTGGTTGGCTTTGTTCCGATTATGGCAGAAAAACTTTTAAGCTGTAGTTGACGTTCTGCTATCCCTTAGAACATGAAAGTGTTCCTCGTAAGTGCTTCAAGCTAGAAACCTCAAACCTCTCCATGAACCTCTGGTCAGACAATCTTGCTTTGGCAGTGGCAAACCGCTGGTACTCGTAAAAAATGGAAGACAAGCACAATCTTTGCACTTTTCTTAGCAGTGGGTGGTTGTTTACATTATCTTGGACTACTTTCAATGCTTTCCGAAGTGTTTTTTCATCCGGATTGTTTTTTAAGTCAACATTTAATTAAAAATTTAATACTGTTACCCTCATAGGAAAAATAATAAACCACAAAATTTTATTTGAACAAAAAAAATCTCAGAATGCTATATGAAAAAACATCATACTGCTTTATGTGAAGCAATTACAGTAATTGTTCTGTGAAATAACCATACATTGTATAGAATATTCCTTTGAGACAAGGACCAAGATCAAAACGGAAACTACGTCAAGATGGTGAGTAGCACATCTCGAATCTGATTGGCTGAGACATGATAAGATATTGGCATTTCTAGTCTTGACCCCCGAAATATCTTGCGATCGACGCCCGCCTGGTTGTCATGCAGCGTCGGCCCTAACTAAAATACAAAAAAAGATCATTGAAGTTGTGCCATGTACAGGTGGGTGAATGAAAATGGGACAACCAATTTGGCATCTATTTGTGTTTCCAAATTTCTAATGCATGCTTAGGACGTCTGACAGCAGCATTCAGCCCATAACCTAAAAGTTATGTCTACATCTTTGCACGTCGAGGTATCTACATGCTATTACTGATACAATTTCTTGAAACGTGGGAAGAGCACTATCCAGAAGCTACAAGACCAAGTTATGAAATCAAGTGTGCCCCAATTAAACAGATAAGACGAGTTTTTGTCCAGTAGTGGAAACATGTCAAATTAAAATATAATAAAAAAATTATGACCTGACATTTAAGATATGTACACAAATTTCCAAATTCCTTTCCATAATCGACAATTTGATCAAAGTTTGTTGTCCTGTCCACTTCCGTTATTAGATGAGATGAGCCCAACAAAGACATGGAGACAATTTCTTTAAATGTGGGCACATGATAACTTCAGTGCTCCATTAATGCAGGAAGTAGCTAGATATTGTATTTTAGAAATCGGCAGTCTTTGCTCATGCAAAAAGAACAGTGCCACATTGAAAATTTGAAGAGTTACTGGAAGCGTACATATAAGCACTCTTGCACGTACAGGCTCCAATTGAGCCCGAAGTCAAGGTTCCACATAAGCATGTTACTCAGATGAAACAAGAACATATTCACTTATGCCTCAAGTTTTTTGAGCAAATAATACAAAGCATGTCTTTATGGTCCTAGGAAAATTCAAAGATTCAAATTATGCAGAACTTTTGACGATTAATTAGAATACATTCCAGTTTTTTACATTATCAACTCGGGTTGGCTCAAAAAGGTTGATTATTGAATCTGATTTCAAAGTGCAGCGCAAGTCATGGAACAATTGATATATTTTTATTGAAATTGACATCCTATGACATTGTGTTTGCACATATTTTTCATGAAATCAATATCTTTATAGATTATCTTCCAAAATTTGAAGTGGATAGAGCTGGAATATTTTTTGCATGATTGTAAATCTGATGAATTTACATGACCATTTTTTCTACTCATTATTTGGTGTGTTCGATCCATGAATTTCAGTTTGCCTATGTTCGATCCATCCAGTAAGGTTTATGACTTTGTATCGTTGATCCATTCTTAAATAAAAGACCTTATTTGATCGAGAAAAAAACATGTATATTTTTTTCCCAATTTCGGTGAATGCATCCGTCCCACTCCGGTAATATACCCTAATAGACCGCCTTTCATTTTCTATTTCAATGGTCATCTGTATTCATTCAAGATATATTCTTATTGCCTATTTTATTTGTATAACAGATGATTGAACAGAGTAATTAATCTAATTTAGTTTTGCTTGATTAAACGAGTGGCAAATGTAAAATTAATGTTGAAGTTTACGGTAATTGATTAGACCAAAGACTGAAAGACGTGTCGATAAAGCTGATCAGATGGGTCAAAACTATGATTAGAGCTTTATTATATTTTTATTAGTTTTAATGTTTAAATTGAGGTAAACTTTTTGATACTTTTTTAATTAAGGATCAATTGTAACAATTAATGGGCACTTTTGTTTGATTTCGGTGTAAATTTTGCTACTAAAACCCGCCAGAACCTTGACTTTATTATAATGAATGACCCGTAACTTGTTTGGTTTGGGTGAAGTAGCCACCACATAGGCTTACCTAGAATAAAATGGTTATTTCACAATTTGGTTCCTTGTTTAAGTGTGGACTTCAAAAAATAATTAACATTAATAAAACTTAACTCTCATCCCAAATACATACACACACTCACAAAATAATCCCAAACAGAAACAAACATGAGCTCTCTTTCGGTCTCAACAATTACTTGCTTAATATTAAACGGCTGCTAAGGTGTTTTCAGGTCATGTCTAGATTGAAAATTAATTTCCACAAAAGCTTCTTATATGGTGTGAGAGTTAACCAAAGAAACATCAATGAATGAGCTGAGATGGTTAAACGCCAAGTAGGCTGCATCCCTACCACTTATCTTGGCCTCCCACTAAGGGCTAGGTAACACTCAACCAGCATGTAACACCTGGTAATTCAAAATTTGAGAGCAATTTAGCCATATGGAAGGCAAAGACTTCCTCTATGAGTGGTCGTTCCTCAAGTCCGTCCTCAATAGTCTCCTTGCCTTTCGATATGTCGCTCTTCCAAATGTCAATCAAAGTCCAAAATGAGATTAATAAAATTCAAAAAAGAGTTTTATGGAGAGGAACCAATCTTGTTCTCAAATTTTATCATGTTGATTGGGCTTCAGTTTGTAATTACTATGAATGTGACGAACTCAATCTTGCACTATAAAAAAATAGGGCATTATCAACAAAAAATTTCATAGGTAATAATTAAGATACAGTCAATGTGTTACACTACTGATGGAAAAACTTACAGATATTTTCGTCGGTATTCAGTCGAAAATATTGTGTTTGGTAATGGAAAATCCATCACTGATTAAATATTCCATTGGTAAGTTATCGACCGAATATTCTGTTGGTAATTCCGTCAGTAAAGGCTCAAATCCGTCAACTGATTTCTCATCGGTAATGACAAAATTTCATTAGTAATTTCTATTGGTAATAGTACCAACGGATCTTAATTCGTCAGTAATTATCAACATCATTATTCCATCAATAATTATGTCGGCATATACTGATGAATAGCCAACAGAGTTAGCTTTGAAGTTCACCAGCAATATCCGTCAGCAATGGCTTCAAATCAGTCGGTAGTCCATCGGTATTGTGAATGAACTCCATTGGTAAAGGATGAATTCTGTTGATAATTCCATTGGTAACTAATGAATTTTGTCAAATGATTCTGTCGGTAATAACTATAGAACTGATTTTTTTAGATCATGTTTGAACATGAGGTTGAATCCCAACATCCATAAATACTCCTTTCTTAATCTCATTAAGAAAATTAAGAGGTAACTTTGATATGGCTTAGCAATAACTTTGAACCAATAAAAAAATCAAATTTAAATCTTTTTGGACTTGAATCATAATTTCTAACAATTTCTTACTTTAATTTATAATTTTTACCTTTCAAGTATTATAAATATTAGAGAAAAAACTTATCTAAACTAAACTATTTTTCTTTATTCTATACTTACATAATAATATTCCATTCTATTTTTCTTTACTCTATTCTTACATAATAATTATTAAATTTGTTTTACGTAAAATAATCATACATGTCATAGCACATTCCTTTGAGCCAAAACGGAAACTATATCAAGATGGTCAGTAGCACATATCGAATCCAATTGGCTGAGACATGATAAGATATTGGCATTTTTGGGCTTGACGCCCGAAATGTCATGCAATAATTGATCTCTTGAGCACGCGCCTAACTAAAAAAACAAAGAAAAAAGATCATTGGCATTGTGCCATATACAGGGGGGTGAATGAAAATGCGACAATGAATTTGGCATCTACTTCTGTTTCCAAATTTCTGCTGCATGCTTCCGACGTATGACAGCAGCATTCGGCCCATATCTAATAGTTACATCTGCATCTTTGTACGTTGAGAGATCCACAGGCTTACAAATCACGGATACAATTTCTTGAAACACAGGAAAATCACAATCCAATAGCTACAAGACAATGTTACAAATCACGTGTGCCCCAATTAAACAGATAAGTAGAGTCTTTGTCCAGTGGTGGAAAAATGTCAAATTAAAATATAGTAAAAAATTTACCTGACATTTAAGTTTCGTACACATAATTCCAAATTCCTTTCCATAATTGACAATTTCGTCAAAGTTTAGCTGTCCACTTCCATTATTAGATGAGATGACCCCAACAAAGACATGGGCACATGAAAGCTTCACTTCTCAATTAATGCAGGCAAGCTAAAATCCCAAGTTTTAATACATGTCTGGTGGAAACTGCTACAAGCTGCTGGGTGTTGCCGGGCCAATTTTCTTCCTTGCAATTATATATGGTGACGTCGTGGGCCTTGTGGCAGTGTCGAGGTTCGATCGAGAGCTTCTTCACCACTAATATTTTCTCTATAGTCAAATCGCAAAGTCTCTACTTTTCCCCGTCTAATTAAGATGCTTGCTTTTCATAACGTGTTAACAAATTGTCCATAGCTTTTTAACTTGTTTATGCGTGCACATATTTTTAACTCAAATAATAAGACTTATTGTTGGCCCATTGTTCAAAAGTTTTTTATTTCCTACATGATAACTACAGGTTCTTGGTGAGCCTGAACTAAAGCAACCGTTAATTCATGTTTCTACTCATTCTACACAGTGCCACAAAGAAATTCTAGCTTTTGTAATTTTGAGAAAGGACTGTTAGGTTTTCTTGTCAAATTAAAGTATAGAAGTATATTATTTTTTTTGTTTTGTATTTTATCAAAATCGTGTTAATCTAATTTAGTCTTAATAGAGAGACAATATTTATAGTTCATAATATGATATAATAAAATGGGTTATGACTCCAATATTATATATAGGTTTCAAAGTGCAGACTTTTATAAGAAACCCTAAATCCTATAACGAGTGGGATTAAAAATTCACTATACAAAGTTAACACTAAATCCCCTCTACTATCTACAACAACATTAAGATTCTCATCTATTGAATAGTTAATGAAAAAGGAGGAGGAAGATCCTAACGCACTGAACCACAACAATTAATTTGGTTAGTATTGTTTTCACTGTAAATAATGTATCAAGAATTAGGTATGCTTTTGTGGTCTAAATTCCTACTATGGTAGATCCTAGATTAGTATAAATTAATTATACATAAAGTTTATCAATTTGTATCAAAACCTCCATGGTTGGGATTTACAAACCTAAAAAATTATATATAGATTACATATCATGATTCTATCTTAAGGTCTTGTGTAATTTTGAATTTGTGTGATTACACCATTAAAATTCATAATTATCTTAAAATAGTACAATTAAATCCTGTGAATGTTTAATAAATGATATATTATTAATTATAGTTGTTTGATCGTATTACATCTATGGAATTGAATGAAATTGTATTTGAGAAATTGTGGTATTAAAAGACCGAGACTTTCGATAATTTTAAACCAACAACTTGATTGTATGTAATTTTGTTAAATTACCTTAGGGTTATTATTTCTTGATGAGTTAAATTTTTTATTGAGGTCACAAAGCTTAAACCTGTTTCGATTTCATCAAATTAGGTGCTATCATGGATATTCGAGCTTGACTAGAATTTGTCTAAAATTTGCCCCAATTGATGCATTTTAATTTCAATTAACATAGGTTTTCATTCCTTTTAATATAAGGGTTAAATCAGTATAAAGATTATAACTTGATTTGGCTTGTAAAGAGAGAAATCAATGCTTAAAATTTCAGGTATAAAATTAAAACCTAGTTAACGAATCTGTTAAAACCTCGATATTTTAGCATTTTAGTTCAAATTTATCTTTCTAAATCAGTTGTTTTATGTTATAGAGATAAGACACAAGTTTTGATTTATAAAATACATAGTTTAAAGGATCAAATTTTGAGAAAACCAAAACTAATCAAGAATGCGTATGAAACCCAAAATCATTAGGCAACTAATCTTAATTTATGTTGCTTTATAGGATTTTGATGAATGGGTTTCATTTTTTTTTTTAAAGTTATTATTCAAGATATTTGGGTGAGATATTTTTGGAATGCATCAGATGGAAAAATTGTAGTCTCAAGACCAATATATTTTTAGAATTGGGCTCATAAAGTTTTTAGTTGTCTTAGTTGGTGAGTCGTTTTCAAGAAATTTACTTTTTAAAAAAACTTAAATTTAAATAATGTAGTCCAAATGGGAGATTTTTAGGTTTTCTTATAAAATCAAAGTATAGACTTATATTATTTATTTTTTTATTTTATCAGAATCAGGTTAAGTTAATTTGGCTTTGATAGAAAGATGATATTATAGTCCAAAATATAATCTAATAAAGTGGATTAGAGTCCAATAGTATATGTGAGCTTAAAAAGTGTAACTATATATAAGAAACTCTAAATCCTATGATAGATTAGATTAAGGATTTCACTATATAAAGATAAGGTTGGGTCTTGTATCTTATCTACAACAACATTAACAGCATGTTTGGTACAGGGAATAGCTAAGCTATTGCCTGTCTATTCCCATGTTTTCTCTTTACCCCCGTTTGGTAAGTAATGCCGTAAGAAATAGCTATTATTTAGTATTAGCTATTCCTTAAAATGGGGTAAAACTAAGGCTTAACTAAACCCAAACTCTCCCTTGGTATTTGTTATTCCATGGCTAGGGGAATACCTTTAATATTTGATGAGACTAAAATACCCTTTATAACTTAGAAATATTACAACCCTAGATATATAAATATTTCGTCTTCTTCTCATTTTCACTTCTTTTTTCTCTCTCTTCTAACGTTCTTGCCTCTCTCATTCTCTCTCTAACTTGCACTCATCACTGTAGATGACGATAGCAATGACGGAAGACTACGACGGCGGCGACAGCGATTTCACGACTGAATATGGTTAGAAAGTGTTAATCTAGTACTTTTCAATAAGATTCAATCGAAGAGTTGCCGGATCTGAGATCCACAACTTGATTTGGCCATGGGAAGCACCGAATCTGATGCTTCCTGACCAGATCCCCATGGTCGGATCTAGCACTCTACGGTCAAATCTAGCCACAGGAAGTGCCTATCTAGTGCCCTAGTGGCCAGATCCAACCACACAGTATGCCAGATCGACGTTTCATTATACTGATCACATTTCCGGTGGCCAACCCATGGAGAAAAAGAAAAGAAAAAGGAAAAAAATAGAAAAAAAGAGAAAAAATTATTTATAAATTATAAAATATTAATATATTNATTAATATTAATATGATTAAAATATTAAAATATTAATGTTTTATTTATTAAATTATTAATATATTAAATTTTTAATGAGTCTAAATAAAAAATAAAAGTACAACTAAAGAAAAAATAAAACATTATACTAATATTTTAATTATAAAATTATAAAATTATAAAATTTTAATTAAAATAAAAATTAAATAATTAAAAAAAAATTTGCTTATATTTGTCTTTTGGTATAAATTTTATTAAATTATGTAAAGAGTATTTTGTTGTTTCAAAAAATGATATTATTATAATTAAAAGTTTTAGTTTGTAATTATATATTATAAAAATTAATATTTTAATTTGGAAATTAATTAAAATTATTAATATTTTAATCATAATAATATTAAATTATAAATAAAATATTAATAATTAAATTATACTAAAATATTAATATTATAATTAAATTATTAATTTTTAATTTTTAAAAAATAAAATAAAAATAAATAATCATATATATATATATAACAAAGGATATTTTTATCTTTTTACTTTTTATTCTTTTCTTATTCCAAAATTATTGTTATCAATCAAATATTTCAATAAGTTATAATAATTATTTCTGTCTTATTCCATTCGTCGTATCAAATTACGTAATAATTATTGTATTCTATTCTCACGTCATTCTATTTTCACGTAATAATTATTTTATTTCATTTTTATCTATTTTGAAAACCAAACGTACCTTAAGATTTTGACCAATTTAAAAGTTAATAGAAAAAGAAGAGGAAGATCCTAGTATACTAAATCCTAATATTTATTATAATTAGTATTGTTTTCATTGTCAAATTATGTATCAATAATTAAATATGTTTTTGTATTCTAAATTATATTAATATAAATCAATTATATATAAAGTTTATCAAGTACTTCATCTTCACATGTTTTTTGGAGAACTAGATTTCAATATGCTTGGACGAACGTCAGTTTCCAGATTTTGGCAGATGGTACGTATGAGTAGATTTGTGGGCCGCGAGTTGCTTTGTGACTCACGTGAATTGCTATGTCTACTTTGGTGTCTTGCGGAGTTTGACCAAAAGTGGAACGGACTGCAAAAACAGGAAGAGCCTACAATGGCATAAATCCCATGTAAACCCGAAAAATACATCAGAAATCATACCGAAAGACATCTGACAAGAGAACCATCATGACAAAAACCAAACCCCTTAATTTCGACAAAATCAGATTCTACTAAAGGAATAATGAGGCCGTTTTGCTTGTGCAAAGAATGACGAAGAAAAGCTTCCAAAGATTACAAACACTGCACATGTATTGAATCTCAAAAGATTAATATCAAACTATTCTATTGATTGAAATAGTTAAACTTTCAAATGAATTATTATTTAATCATTGGAAGCTAGGGGCCGGTATTTCATGATCACGTTTTCCTTGCTTTGAGCCTCGTGAATCTGTTGCACAAGATCTTGTTCCTTATCTACCTCACAAGTCATTCCTAATCTTCTAAACAACCTTTCTGTTGTCAGTTGACAAGTTTTCGTTCATTCTTCAAGAAGTTCATGCCGAGGAAAATTCGACAGGTGATGGCCAAGCATTAATTGGTAGATGACGTTCTGATAACAATTGATAAGCTTATAGAATATTTATATATTAATACTTCGAGTTTGCAAATTTCATTGCTGAATTGGACATTGTTTTCTTCAACATTAAATCCTCCAGCTGTCCACCCTTAAGTAGCTAATTTTCTTTCAATTATTGAAAGATATTATACAATTAATTAATAACTCTATAGCAGATGCTATTAGATCAATCTCTTTAAAAAGTTTGTCGTACATCAAACATCAACAGAAAAGAAAAAATCATATCCGACGGCGAAGCTTGATCCACTTGCACGAAGGACATGCATATGTGGTTGTCACTTGTTCCGGTTACATTAATTCTAGTGGTGTCCAAATCATATGTACCAAAAAATTCTTAAAAATTTTGACAATTATATGCCCAAAATCATATGTACCAAAAGAAATTAAATACATTGGCCCCAAAATAAATTGATTGTTGCACAGCTGATTGGGACTCGATACAATGATAGGAGATTGCCCAAGATTGCCGATGGTTGAGCTGTGTTCTCTCGCTATCTCCTTATCGTTTTAAACAGGGAAAAAAATTTTAAATTATGTTGGGAATTTGATACGTAAAAAGAAGGGAAAACAAAAAGGAGGGACAAAATGTTTTGCTACTGTCTCATCTTCAGCAGTCCTCGTCTGTCCCTTGAGTTTTGCATGTGAACGTCTGCGTTAGTATTCTTTTCTTTCCTCATCCAAAGAAGGAATGAATTCATAAACTCAGCTCATTATCAATCGTTTGCTATTGAATCATCTGTGACTGAAGCATAAATACATTGCAAGTAAAGAAAATATTGATATTACTAATGATGTAGGTCAATTGATCGAATTATGTAAATTATTATTTATTTCTATTTTACTTTTGAGACTTATTCTTGTCGGTATAACTCTACCTATATTTGTTGATTCGATATAATCATATATTTTTCAACTATATATAAAATTAGTCATGAAAGCAATCAATAGTCAACATAAATAAAACGTTTAAACTTAAGAAGTGTAATGTTTTTGTTGATTATGTATATCCACTTTCCTTATCTCTCCACACTGACTCATCTACTAACAGATAACTCAACTTTCGAATGTTCACTTGGCTTAATATATTCAATTCATTGGTAAAAATCGATCAATGGTTCATTGAGGATTGTTAATTTTTTCTTAATGGTTATCTATCTAGTTTATGAAGCATGATAAGCGGTTGTAATTCCACAGTGAATTTTGTAAAATTTTATATATAATTAATTTATACTAATTCATAATCTACCATTATAAGAACTTTTTTTTTTTGAAAAGCTATCATTGTAAGAATTTAAAATACAAAAACTTACTTGATTCTTGATTTATGGTTTGACAAAAAAAAAATAATACCGACCAGATCAAATGTTGAGATTCAATATACTAGCATCTTTCTTTTCGTAATCTATTAACTCTTCAATGTATGAGAATCTTAATGTTTTGTATAGATAGGAAAGAGAGCCTAACCTTACTTTATATAATGAACACTAATCCTATTTATTATAAGATTTAAGGTTTTCTATGCAAACCTTCACCTTAAACCTACCTATAACATCGAAATTAGTCTATTATATTATATTATATATATGTTTTTAAAAAGGGCATTTTGTTATAATCCCACTTACTATTATGCCATCACAAGTCTTTAATCATAATAATAAAAGACCTCCGGTGGCATAGTAATTCTAGCTAGTGATAGCAAAGTTCTATACAATTACAAAAGATAGTAATTCTACCTAGTGGTAGCAAAGTTCTATACAATTACAAAAATTTTCCGCTGCTCAAAAAGCCATTGGCAGCTTTCATCCACAAATCTCATCCCTGTATGAAGATAGTACCATATCTTGCCCACACCAAAAGGCCCACAATAAGACAAAAAATCATCTCAAACAAGCCTATCAAGAACAAAAAACATAAGGTCTGAAACAAAGCATGGAAGTCCAAACCAAAATCAGGAAGACCTGAGAGCACTTTGCCTATGCACATGATGACACCAAACGATACTCATCCAAAGAAAGCCATTTCATCACTACAAGATCCATAAAGAGACATGAAGTCACGCACCTTTATCTTGATCCTCCGTGCTGGGATACGGTCCCTTATTTTATTAGATCATTTTAGCGATTGTAATATTATCTTTTTATTAAGATTAAATTAATTTAACTTAATTTTAATAATATACTAAAACAAATAATGTAAGTTAACATTTGATTATTAAATCTATGTTGAATCTCCTATGCTACACTTTATTATTAATTCAATTCATGTGCCTTCCATCAACAAAGATTATTAATTTTTTCTTTTCCATGGACATTGAAAATTTAAGTATTGTTTCAATCACCTTAAAAAAAAAAATGTCTTTTGTCACATTTTGGTTTCTAGTAGCCATACCGCATTTATCACCAATGGCACGTTGACATTTGCTTCGGTTGACAATTTTTTTCTGTAAATGTACAATATATTAAACAACAGACATAGTAACGAGTTTATTGAAATCTCAAAATAAAGTAAAACCGTAATTAATTATTTGATTTCATGATAAATGTATATAATTTTTATTTAAAAAATTGAGTTCAATTTTTTTCTAATTTTTTTTAAAATTGTTCTTGATAAAAAAACAAGCATAAAAGAAATGAACAGATGGATTAAAAACGAAAAAGTCAATTAACGTTTTTATATCTCACACGTGTGAGATATTTTGTGCGACATTGAGATTCACATGGGCCATAAAACAATACCTCCAATTAATGTTACATTGACATTAATACTTATATCTTAGAAAGAAACAAGAAAACATCTTTCTTCGATTGTCTATGGAGACGTAAACAACACCTACAATAAGACATTCATTATTGAAAAATCGTATCAAGTGATGGAAGGAAAAATGAGGAATGGTTTAACATTTTTATGTCACACGTGTCATGCATGACTTTGATTTGAAGATATGATAAGATTATGATGTGACGAGATAACTCTTATATGACAATCTATATTGAATCCTAACATTTCTGATAATTGCCACTCTTGCATTGTCGGTGACAGCATCAAAATCATGTCCATGGCAGCTAGGCTATCCCCTTGAAACGTAACTACAGCTTTTGTTTTCTTCTTTTGAAAAATGCAAAAGTACAAATCACAGCTTAGGAAAAATGACAAATAAGGAAACGACCATAGAGTTTTGCTCATATGAGGTGGTACCAATTGACAGGCTGATAATTGTCACATGGCTTTCTGCATCGATGAACTATGCCACAATTTTTCATTTGATTATTATTTTTATTATTATTTTTTCTTTCACATGGCTTTGTGCATCGATGATATTTTTTTTTTTTCTGTTACATAACGAAAGCAACGGAACAATTGAAATTCTTAATGAAATATTCGTCTTTTCATCCAAATAATGGTAAAATTGCACTTAAAGAATTTGGAGTAAAATGGTTAAATTGCACCCAAAAATAGAACAATAAATTTGGAACCCCTAATTTGATATAGTGATAAATATTATCTTTATTTCCATTATGATTACTTGTCCATTTTAAATAAATTATGATATTGTTTTTACCTTTTTGTATTAATTGAAATCGGCACTCTTCTGAAAATGAGTTTATTCTATAAATTATGTGGGATAACAGAAGTTAAGGAGTATATCATTAAAATGATCCACAATAAAACCCATAACAAGATAGGTAAGAAAACTAAACCTAATGCTCCTAAACAAGTTCAGGATATAAACAAAATCTAGTCAATTTACTAGTGTAAAGGACCCAAAAGTTGTCCTTAAAAAAGAATTTAAATGTTTCTTTTGTTAAAAAAGAGACATAAGAAATAAAATTGTCTCAAATATAAAACTTGATTAAAGAAATGTGAGCATGAAGGTAACTCCTTAGCTCTTGTTATACATGCATCCAATTTAACTGAAACCTTATCCAATTCTTGATGACTAAATAGTGGTGCAACTAATCTTGTTGCTTTTACTTTACAAAATTAATAAGTTAGAGGATGCCAAATAAGGAAGAATCTAAGCTTACAATTGGAAACAATGAGGAGGCAAAAGTAGAGCCAATAGGAGCCAATTGCTTGAATTTAAGAACTTGTCATAAACTTTTATTAGAAAACATTTTCTATGTATGGTCATTTAGATGAAATTTAATTTTTATTTTCATGTTAGACGTTGATTATGCTTTTGCAATAAGTAATTCGATTATTAAGATAATTATTGATTCAAAAGATAATTCCACTGTTTTTTGTCTCTCGAATTATATAGAATGTGATTATCTCCTATTAGTATTTATACCACCTCATATGATGTAGAAAGAATTGCCGAAAGGCCTTGCATAAAAGAAACCTTATCCATATTATGGTATAGAGACTTGGCTACATTTTTAAGGAAAAGGTACGAAAGTTCAGAAAGGATAACATTCTGCATTCTTTTATTTTTGATGACATGGAGACGTATGTTGGCTATTAAAAGGGTAAGTTGAACAAGATAGAGGGAAAAGGATCAAATCAAAGTATTTATTATTAAAACTCATTCACACTGATAGATATGGATCTTATACTTTTATTATTTGTAATTGTTGATATTTTGGGACAATTTTTAACGATTTTCAGGCTATGATTGTCTTTTCTTAATTAAAGAAAAATCAGGAGCTCTTGATAAATTCAAGATCTTTAAGACTAAAGTTGAGAAACAATTGGGAAAAACCATTACGATTGTCAAGTTTGAGAGTCACTACAAAAATTTTGGCTATTTCCAACGGATTTCCAACGAAAAAGTCCGTTGAAAATTCCGTCGGTACAAGCCTTGTGGGTAATACTTTCCGTTGGAAATTCGTTGGAAATTTTCAACGGAAAATTCCGTTAAAAATCCGTTGGAAATTTCCAACAGATATTCTGTTGGAAATTTGAAATTTTGCCCCTTTTTTTTAAAAATCCATTGGAAATTCTATTTCCAACGGAAAAATCGGTTGGCATTTCCAACGAAAATTTCCGTTGGAAATATTTTGACCTATTATTTTTATAATAAATTTTCAGAAAAAATTACCATTTTTGTTTTCAATACTAAATTTAATTCCACATTCAACTGTAAAATATATAAAAGAAAAACACATTACAAAATTGAGATTCAAGTCCTAACATCTAATTAGAAATTATCCTTAACACACAATATATAAAATAGTTTGATACATATGAATATTAAACATAACATCCTTAAAAAAGTATCCAAGTGTTCGTTCTAAAAATTATACATCATGTGAGGGAATTTTTTTTCTTACTTGTCAAGTCTTGAAGGTCCCGCATCACCAAGGGTTGAACGCGCATTACTCATGAATACGGTTTCCATACGTGCCATAAATTCACTTTCACTCATGTATACCCGAATCCGTATACATATACAATAATATTTCTCTACGTATTAACTACTAATTAAATTTTCTTTCACAAAAATATTAAAATTTAAATTTTAATAATCAAAAACAAAAATCTTAAACTTAAAATTAAATAACTAAAAACAAATATCTGGGGAACCAGACAACGACATTATCACCAAAAATCAAGTTTGAAAGTACTAATTGCAATTTGGGGTAATAGAAAACTCTCTCGTAAACTAATGACAACATTGACATTGGCATGTTCCATTAATTCTTAGGGTATCATTTTTCAGTAACATACAATACTAATATCATTAAGATATTAACAGACAACAATAGCAACACATCAACTCCAAAAAACTTCCTGAAGCAGTCAATAAACTAGTATCATTTTGCAGTAACAGACAGCCCTAATTGAAGCATCAAATCTTGTTTGCATAACAATTATTAAGAATGAACCTAGTTTAACAAAATCCTATACCAAAATCTCAACTGGAGAATAACAATGGCGTGGGGCTTGGGGCGACACCAAGGCAGTCGGCAGGGAGTGGCTGTGGCTGGGCGGCTGGGGAGAAAAGAAAGATGAACCGATGAAGGAGCCGAGCTTGGCGTGGTAGGCCGGTAGCTAGGGAAGAACAAGGGCGTGGAGCTTGGGGAGACACCCACGCAACCGGCAGACCCTGGTTATGGCTGGGCTGTTGGAGAGAAAAGGCAGATCAACCGATGAAGGACTTGAGCTTGGCGTGGTAGGTCGGCAGTTGACGAGCTTGGCGTGGTAGGGCGGCAGCTAGCTGTAGACACCATATTTTTGGTGTTAAAAAATAATAATAATAATAATAATTAACAAATAAAAAATCAATAAAAAAATGTACTGGTAGGGTGCAGACGCCCTGCCAGTACCAGTATCACCACTGCAGTGCCAAATGTGAAAAACTCGCATATGGCAGAGTAGTGGAACGAAGCCTCGTAGAGACCACAACCAAATATAAAAGGGCACTGTAGCACAGGGGATCCAAGGGCCAAAAACTAAATCAAAAAAATTCCTAAAAATCCCTAGCAACCCAAAAACACAAAAAGCCAAAATCCAATCCCTAGTCTAGCAGCCAGAAACCTCAATCCACAAACCAAAAAATACCAAACAATACCAAAAAAAAGAATTAAAAAAATGTATACATAGAGAAAGAGAGCTTTGGGTGAAGGGCTGCCAACCGTCGGTGGGAGTTTAGGGAGTTTGAGGTTTGTGCCGTCACTTAAAAAGGGGTAGAGAGCCTCGAGTTTTCTTTGTCGTCGGCTTTAGAGAGAGGTTTAGGGCTTCAGGCTTGCCGCCGATGAAAGGAAGAAGTGAGAGAGAGAAGATCTGGGTTCCTGTGCCGTCGGTTCTAGAGAGAGTTGGGGCTTCAGGCTTGTGTCGTTGGCTAAAAAAGGAAGAAGCGAGAGAGAGAAGATCTGGGTTCCTGTGTCGTCGGTTCTAGAGAGAGTTGGGGCTTCGGGCTTGTGTCGTCGGCTGAAAAAGGAAGGAGTTGAGAGAGAGAGCTGCGAGTTACTTGTTGCTGGGGTCTGGGAAGAACACCAGATGAAGGACTCGGCTGAAAGAGGCAAGGTGCGGCACCCGATTAGAAGAGAAGAAATAAAGGAAAAAGAGGGGTCGGGGGGTGGGTAGGGTTTTTATTTTTTATTCATATTTTAATTTTTTTAACATCAATTACTATTACATAAACATTTAACATTTGCATTAATGTGCAAAAAATACATTTTGCTATATAAATTTTATAAGTATTAAAATTATCATTTTCATAATATTAATATAAAATAAAAAATTAAAT
>NC_030858.1:27397924-27400663 GCF_000208745.1 Theobroma cacao
TATATATATATATATATATAAATTTATATATATTTTCTATAGCTCTCGGTCATATTTGCATGAATACATAGATATAATAAAATGATATTTTTTAAGCACAAATATTAAAATGTTTGTTATAAAACTTCAATCTTAATTTACATATATTAGCTAATTACAATTAAAACGTAAATAAAGTAATATATATTTTTTAATTTGATTTTTATATCTTACCATGGTTTTTTATAAAATATAAAATTTTACATAGTAATTTTTTTCAATTTTGGAATAATATAACATTACCCTAATTTGGTATTATTAATCAATATTGTATGATTCATTAAAGTTAAAAAAATTATACAAAATTACAGAAAGGAAAACATATTTAAACAATGCCCAAAATTTTACTTCAATAACTATGTATTTGCTTTTAGTAATATCTAATTCTTTAAAAATAATTAATAAAAATTTAAAAAAAAATTAAATTTTATAATTTTTTAAAATTATGATTATTTTCAACAGAAAATTTCGTTGGAAAGTTTAAAAAGTCATAAACACTTTGATGCACTAAAAAGTTACTTTCCAACGAAAAATTCCGTTGAAAATTCCATTGGAAAGTTACATTTTTCAATAAATCATTGACTCTTTATATGTTCCAACGGATTTCCAACAGAATTTTTCGTTGGAAACTATAAAAGATTGAACACTTTTTTAAAGTTTAATGTTCCAACGGATTTTCAACGGAATTTTTCGTTGAAAAAGATAAAGATAACATAAGAAAAGTTTAGGGTTCCAACGAAAATTTTCGTTGGAAATAATACACAGTAATTCGTGTGTCCTGAAGATGAAATTTCCAACGGATTTTCAACGAAAATTTCCATTGAAAATTGTAAAGATTACACATGTTTTTTTTTTTAGTTTAAAGTTCCAACGGATTTCCATCGAAATTTTCCGTCGGAAATTCCGTTGGAAACTGTAAAAGATTGAACACTGTTTTTAAAGTTTAATGTTTCAACGGATTTTCAACAGAATTTTACGTTGGAAAAGATAAAGATAACATAAGAAAAGTTTAGGGTTCCAATGGAAATTTTCGTTGGAAATAATACACAGTAACACGTGTGTCCTGAAGATGAAATTTCCAACGGATTTCTAACGAAAATTTCCCTTGGGAATCTGTTGAAAATATTAAACAGTAATATGTGTGTGTTGTACAAGTCAAATTTTCAATGAAAAATTTAGTTGGAAAATTTTCAGTATAAATCCGTTGAAAATCCATTGGAATTCCGTCGAAACAAGTATTTAAAAATTTTAATTAAACTCCGTGGTAAATCCGTTGCAAATCTGTTGCAAATCCGTTGGAAATACAATGATTTTTTGTAGTGAGTGGTGGTGAGTATTATGGTGGAAATTACAAAATAGGATAGAAAAATGGTTCATTTGCCAAATACTTCGAAAGCTATGGAATAGTGTTCCAGTACACTATCTTGGTAATCTTGAAAAGAATGTTGTGACTGAAAGGTAGAATTGCATGCTGAAGGATATGATGAGGAGTATGTGTCGTAACGTGCGGGTCTGGGAACCCGACCTCTAGACGCGGGCGAAAATTAAATGGTTTAGGAGTCGCCACCAATCTTTTTTATCTAGGTGTGATTGGTCACCTATTAATCTGATTCTAATCGACGAAGTCCTAAATTAATTTAAGGTTCGTCGAAAGAACGAGAACTGGTCCACATTTTTAGAGATGGGTTCGGGAGTGCGGTTACGCACGGAGAAGGGTTAGCACCTCCGTGACGCCCGTTCCACGAATGGTACCATTTAATCTTAAGTTATCTTAATATAGCCTTCTCTTAATTTAATCCCTACTTTATTAATTAAATTTTTATTAAATTGACTGATTTAGTTTTTTTATTTGGTTTTACGTATGCACATGATGCAAGCGTAAAATGATGTCATGACTTGTTTATTTTAAATAATGGAGTCGGTTATCTTTTATCGAAAAATTATTCGAAGACCATCCCAACGCTCTGGTGAAGTCTCGAAATTCTCCTCACCTAGAGATATCCCCAGAAGAACTCGTCTCTACAAGCTCTTCGGGGAAATCCCATCATTGGAATTTCCACACCATTTACAAGATAAATGTGATGTGCTATGACAGAATAAAATGCTGATGTCTACATGCACGCGTTTATTGAATTAGGTAGTTCATAATTCACCCAACTATGTATTTAAATATTTATCACCTTGTTTATATACTTAGTATTATCTTTGTTATTAATTATTTATTATTATGATTTTTTTTAGAGTTTCCTATCTAAATCTATATTCTTTAACTAGCATAGTGAATTAATATTCCATCTTTATGTATTATTTTCCTTCTTTAATCAAATAAACAATTAATTAAATTAATGATTAACTTATTTTTATTTAATGATATTTATTTGCTAATTAACTAACTACACTAACTTAGATTTAAATGTAGATTTATTTTTCTCAATATATATTATTATTTTAGCAACGATTATTTAAGTTAATGGGTATTGGACTATAGAGTTCGGATTTATTTCGATGCTTCGGTGAAAATCCGTTTTGAACTCCGCACTTAAGTGACCCACTTGAAAGAGACAACTCTTTGCCCTTCATAGGTGAAATTTTTTTTTTAAATAATCATTTCATTCATTTTTTTTATTACTTATCATTATTACTATATTTATTATTTTTATTTATTTTTTTTTATAAAAAAAAAAAAAAAAAATCTAATTA
>NC_030858.1:27402224-27410687 GCF_000208745.1 Theobroma cacao
ACTTAATTTAGGCTCGACCTATCTCACAACAGGTTCGATTTAAAAATTGAAATTCCTAGACTTAATCTAGGCTCGACCTATCTCACCACAGGTTCAATTTAAAAATTGAAATTTCTAGACTTAATATAGGCTCGACCTATCTCACAACAGGTTCGATTTAATTCTTTAATGCTAACTTAATTGGATTAATCATGAAATAAAAAGACTCAAATCCTTCCATTAAAGTTTTACAATCTCAACATTTTAGGTCGAGTGGATTTCGACCTTCAAAGCTTGGGACATGAATTAATTTTGATTCTGGTCGAGTGCATGGCTAGGCATGTATGCATGATTGACATGATGGAATGTTTTCATGTTTATGATTCATTAAGGTTCCAAGACCCTTCTCTTGCTTCATCCGATTTTTCACTGTAGCTTTCAATGACCTTCGTCTTATGCCTTTCTTCTGGGGGCTTTAGGCAACTTCGGATTTTCCCTAAGCACCTTTTCTTTTGACATTTGATTTTGCCCCAAGTTTAAGGTTTCACCATTCTTTTTCTTCGTTATTAAGTCTTTTGCTGAACAATGAGTATAATTTCTTGCTTAATTAGTTTATTTCTTTTACCAATCATCATTCATTTTCATGACAGCCATTATGTGAAATCAATGGGATAGTAAAGAATAAAAGGGTTAAAATAAAGAGGCGAAGGAGAATTTCATATATGAGAAGTCAGATATTTCAAGGCAAAGAAGAATTTACAGGGCAAACATTAGATCTTTAAGTAATGAACACCTAGACCACTCAGAGAAAACAATCTAATATTCGACTTCAAGAATTGTCCTTAATTGATGCTTTGAGCAAATCTGTAGGTTGCAGACTCCCTAGCTTCCTCTATTTTGCAAAATTGTGGAGCTCCATTCATGGTGTATTTCTACCTCAATCTTGTGTTCCCTTTAGGTTGACATCTTCAAATTCCATTCTAACTTCCTACTTTTCAGCCTCAAGCTGCCCTTTTTGGGTTTTCAGCATGAGCCTCCTCCTTTAGGTACAAGCTGCCCTTTTCGAGTTTTCAGCACGAACCCCTTCTGTTTTTTTTTTTAGGCATAGTACTTCTTCACCGCATCCGTATTTATCGGATTAGGCAGATCTCTCCCATCCATGTTAGCCAAAATCAAAGCTCTTCCTGAAAAAGCCTTCTTTACCACATATGGCCCTTCCCAATTCGACATCCAGTTTCCCCGAAAATCAGTTTGATTAGGGAGTATTCTCTTGAGAACCAACTCTTCTTCTCGGAACTGCCTAGGAAAAACTTTTTTCTCGTATGCTCGCATCATCCTTCGTTGGTACATCTAGCCATGACAAAGAGCCGCAAGCCTTTTCTCCTTAATCAAATTCAACTGTTCGTAGCGGGAGTGGACCCACTCAGCATCTTTCAATTCTGTTTCCATCAACACCCTCAATGATGGGATTTCTACTTCAACAGGTAGAACTGCTTCTGTACCGTACACTAATGAGTACGGAGTTACCCCGGTGGAGGTACGCACAGAAGTTCGATATGCATGCAAGGCAAAAGGAAGTTTCTCATGCCAGTCATTATAAACTTCAGTCATATTTTCGACAATCTTTTTGATGTTTTTGTTGGCTGCCTCTACCGCTCCGTTCATCTTCGGACGGTAAGTTGTCGAGTTATGATGCTTGATCTTGAATTTAGTGCAAACATCCTTCACTATCACACCATTCAAATTGCTTGAGTTATCAGTAATGATCCTTTCTGGAAGCCCATACCAACATATGATCTCTTTTTGGATGAACTTGCACACCACTTTTTGTGTCACGTTGGCATAGGAAGCTGCTTCTACCCATTACGTGAAATAATCAATGGCCACCAATATGAATCGATGTCCATTAGAGGTTTTCGGCGTAATAAGCCTAATCACATCCATTCCCCACATTGAAACTGGCCAAGGTGCATTGAAAACGTGCAACGGGGTTGGTGGAGCATGGATTCTATCAGCGTAAACTTGACACTTGTGGTATTTTCGAGCAAAGTTTATGCAGTCTGTTTCCAATGTCAACCAATAATAACCAGCTCTCATAATTTGTCTAGCCAACATATGTCCATTAGCATGAGCTCCACAAGTTCCTTCGTGGACTTCTTTCATTATTTTGTTGGCTTCCGTAACATCCACACATCTCAAGAGTACTTGATCTTGACTCTTTTTGTAGAGCACTTCTCCACTAAGGAAGAAACTCATTGCTAATCTTCTAAGAGTTCACTTGTCATTGTCCGTGGCATTCTCAGGATATGCCTGGTGCTTGATGTATTGCATGATATCATGATACCACAGCTTACCATCAACCTCTTCCTCAACATTCAAGCAGTGTGCAGAGACTTCACGGACTTCTAAATCAAAAGGGCATACATCAGCCGCTTCTTTTATTTTGAACATTGCTGCAAGGGTGGCCAAAGCATCAGCAATCTGATTCTCTTCTCGAGGCAAATGGTTGAAGCTGATTTCTTTGAACTGTTTGCTTAATTTTGTAACCAGCTTTTTATATGGAACTAGTTTAGAATCTCTAGTTTCCCATTCACCTCTCATTTGACATATCACCAAAGCTGAATCTCCGTACACATCTATCATGTCAGTTTTCATCTCGATTGCTGCTTGTAATCCCATTACCAATGCTTCATACTCCGCCATATTATTAGTACAATTGAAATTCAATCTCGCTGTGGCTGGGTAATACTTTCCATTTGGAGAAATCAACATTGCCCCAATTCCATGCCCCAAAGCATTTGATGCTCCATCAAAATACATCTTTCATGGATTAAGTTCATTGGGACCATCATTTTCTATGTGCAAGACGGCCATCAAATCTTCATCTAGAAAATCAAAACTTACAGATTCATAATCCTCATTAGCTCGATCTGCAAGAAAATCAGCGATGGCCCTCCCTTTGATTGATTTTTGGGACACATACACAATATCATACTCAGACAATAGCACTTGCCATCGAGCTATTCTTCCAGACAGGCAGGGTTTTTCAAAAATATACTTGATGGGATCTAATTTTGCCACCAACCATGTTGTGTGATACAACATGTATTGTCGGAGCCTCTAGGCTGTCCATGCTAGCGCACAACACATCTTTTCGAGCGCAGAGTATTTGGACTCATACTCCATGAATTTCTTGCTCAAGTAATATACGGCCCGTTCTTTTTTTCCAGTTTCATCATGTTGTCCCAATACACATCCCATAGAATTCTTGTTCACAGTTAAATACAAAATAAGAGGTTTTCCAACCGTCGGTGGCACCAACATCGGTGGATTTGTGAGATATTCTTTGATTTTATCAAAGGCTATTTGACATTCTTCATTCCACTCTCCTGGGTCTCGTTTTTGAAGCAGCTTGAAGATTGGATCGCATTTGCAGGTGAGTTGGGATATAAATCGAGCAATGTAATTCAACCTCCCTAAAAATCCTCTCACTTTTTTTTGCGTTTTGGGAGATGGTAGCTCTTGAATAGCTCGTATTTTATCTGCGTCCACTTCAATTCCTTTTTCACTTACTATGAACCCCAACAATTTCCCAGAAGTTACACCAAAAGTGCATTTTGCAGGATTCAACTTGAGCTAAAACTTTCGCAATCTCTCGAACAGTTTCTTGAGATTGACAATACGATCCATTTCTGTATGAGATTTTGCAATCATGTCATCTACATATACCTCTATCTCTTTATGCATCATATCGTGGAACAAAGCTACCATTGCCCTTTGGTAGGTGGCGCCTGCATTCTTCAATCCAAATGGCATTACTTTGTAACTAAACGTTCCCCACATGGTTACGAACATTATTTTTTCCGTATCTTCGGGTGCCATCTTAATCTGATTGTAACCAGAAAAGCCATCCGTGAATGAGAACAAAGCATGCTTTGCTGTGTTGTCCACAAGAGTATCAATATGTGGCAAAGGGAAGTTATCCTTCGGACTCGCTCTGTTCAAATCCCTATAATCGACGCACATTCGAACTTTTCCATCCTTCTTAGGAACTGGAACTATATTAGCCACCCATTCAGGATACTTAGCCACCTCTAAGAATCCAGCATCAAATTGCTTCTTTACTTCTTCTTTAATCTTCAGCAACATTTTTGGCTTCATCCTTCTCAACTTCTATTTAATAGGCTTGCAGGCTGATCTCAAAGGTAACTTGTGGACAACAATGTCAATGTTAAGACCTGGCATGTCCTGATATGATGAAGCAAACACGTCCACATATTCACAGAGCAGTTCTTCTAGCTTCTGTCGTTCATCAGATGACAGCGAGGTGCCAATCTTAACCTCTTTCTTCTCTTCCCCATTTTCGAGGTTAATCATTTCTGTGAGTTCTTGATGAGGTAAAATCTCCTTTTCCTCCTGTTCCAACATTCTCGACAAATCAGGGGGTAAGCCATAGTCATCCACCTCCTCTTCATTTTTCAATTCATCAACGTTCGGAATCATCTTAAAATCGATATTCAAATCGTTGTCTAGATTGTTTTCGTGTTCATTATTTAAAGACCTACAAACAGGTAAAGTTAGACGCGTGTATGGGTAAGTATTTATTGGCTAAAAGAATTGGTGAAAGGAAATATGCAAAAAGATTGATGAATTATGAAACACATTATGCACAGTCATTTATTTGAATGATGAAGGTAACAGAAAGCCTTACTTAAACAAGAAATTACTCTTAACACCCTTGGGCATAGGCATTTCGATAAAATTATTCATTACATTTTTGAAGACTTAAAGATGATGGACAATTCTGTGGCTGTCTAATTTCTTAGCTCCTCTCCTGGCAGTACTGGATACACCACAAGGACCTTCTCGTTAGGTTCTTCATCTTTGATCATATGGATTGATAGCTCATCAAACATCCGTAGAACCTGATTGACCTTTGTTGGTGCTTCAGGATGAATGAAACCTGCAGAGCGAAAAGTCTCATATAAGTGTGGGATTGTCCGTTCCCCAAATTCTTCTTCCTTTCCCTCAAGTTGAGCCATCCTTTTAATCTTCTTTCGAGCTGCCAATTTCCTTCTCTCTTCTTTGGTAGGCTTGTACCCCAAACCAAACCTTTCTTCATTCTTTATCGGAGTCAGAAGACGGTTAATTCCTTGTAAATTCTTTCCTAACCCCAAACCGACACGGCATCCTTTACCCACTATCTGTTTAACCCCTATTTTAGTTGCTACTTACAAACGAGGAGTCGGTATCACTTCTCTTTCCCCCACATAAGTAGCATTAACAAATTCAAAAGATCTGAAAGAACATTTTGGGACTTCTTCTGTTGCCTCTACATAGGGAGCAGATGATTGTTGAATAGTTAGTATGTCTTCCTCCGTAGATACATTTATCAGTTGGCCCTCAGCTATGAATTTAACTTTTTGATGAAGGGAAGATGGTATGGCTCTCGCCATATGAATCCATGGATGCCCTAACAAGCAATTGTATGACGGGACAATGTCCATGACTTGAAATTGGACCTCAAAAATGCAAGGGCTAATTTTTATCGGTAGTTCAATGTCCCTTACCACCTCCCTTGTGGTCTCGTCGAAGGCCCTTACAACTATGCGACTGGTTCTCATATAAGACACATCTACTGGCAACTTGGTTAAAGTAGAGCGAGGCATGACATTTAATGTTGAACCATTGTCGACCAAGACCCTAGGTACGGCATGGTCCTTACATTTGATGGTAATGTGCAGAGCTTTGTTACTTCCTCGACCACCCGATGGGATTTCTTCATCATTAAAGGCAATGAAGTTTCCCACTGTAATGTTCCCTACAATGTGGTCTAACTTTTCCACTGATTTATCTTGTGACACATAAGCTTGGTTCAAGACTTTAAGCAACGCGTTCCTGTGTGCTTCCGAATTCAAAAGCAAGGACAATAGTGAGATGCGAGTAGGCATTTTGGTTAATTGTTCTACCACACTGTATTTACTGTGTTTGATAAACTTGAGAAATTCACCTGCTTCTTTCTCGGTAATAGGATTTTTGACCTCATTGTTCGGAGCAACTACAGGCTCGACAACTTGGTCCTAGGAAAAGGTATCTGCTTTCTTCAGGCCTCCCTCTGCTTGTGCAGGTTTCCCTTTTCCAACTCTTTCCGCTATCTTAGGGGAATAACATCGCCCACTACGCGTTATACCCCCCACACCAGTTAGATCTTTCAAAAGATGCTTGGGGGGCGGACGAAGCTGTGCCCAAAATATTACACTCATAATTTCATGGGACAGCCTTATCGCTCTTGTAAGGGAACGGGCTGGGGACTTCGATGGTAATACCACTTCCAATCATGGTAGGGGATGTATCATTCATAGGGCTCTTGTTTTCTTTATAGAAGATGGTGAGAGATTTAGGTTTGTTTGCCTCGAATGAACTTGATGCCACTTCAGCTGGGGTGTCTCCATTTATGGTTCCGATCAAATTCTCTTCGGCTTCTTCATAAAACTCAATTACCAATGAATCCATCAATTCTTGCAACTTACAACGAAAGCTATCACAATTTTGAATGGAATGCCCAATTGCCCCTATATGAAATTTGCAAGAATAAGCGAGATCATGCCCCAATTCCTTTGTGTCGATTGGCTCTGGGGTGATGGCATTTATCTTGAATAACGCCTCAAACACTTTATCCATTGGCGTTTGAATCTCATCAATACTCTTTTTCACCCTTCGCATCATCCTTTCATGTATGGCATTCACTGTCGGTCTTCCATGATTAGGTAAAGGATTCCCATTAACACTCGAACTGTCTTTTTTGGCAAAATTTAAAAGTCCTACCTTAATGAGCGCTTGGACTTTATGTTTTAAAGCAGTACAATTCTCAGTGGAGTGCCCTTGAATTCCAAAATGGTAATCACAATGTCCATTCGGGTCATACCATTTCGGGAAAGGTGGTCAGAGTGGTTCTAAAGGGGTTCGAGCAAGGAGTCGATTTTCTATGAGTTGTGGTAGCAATGTAGTGTAAGGGACTGGAATAGGATCAAACTTTGGTTTTTCTAGGATAGTTTTAGGTCCTCTTTGACAGTGACCAGGATTATTGGTTGAAGCTACCGGTCTTGGTGGTGGAGTTTATGGAAGAACATTGGTCTGAAACATTGGTTGTGGGGCAGGTTGGTACACATATGGGTTTTGTGTGATGTTGCCTATGTTCGGATAGAAGGGTTGGTATGGGGGGTACGGGTAATATGGGTTAAAGTTGTGGGCTTGTTGGCTGTCGTGAGCGACTACTTGCACATCCCCTTCTTTTTTCTTGGGCATATTCCCTTTTTTTGAGCTGGCAACTTCATGCCCTTCAATTTTTCCACTTTTGATAGCTCTTTCTATTATTTCTTCCAATAAGACCAAATCTGTAAAGTTTTTCATGGCGTTGCCGATCAAGCGCTCATAGAATGGAGCTCAGAGTGTGTTTATGAACAACACAGTCATCTCTTTATCAATGAGAGGTGGCTGAACTTGCGCCGCTGTATCTCTCCACCTTTGGGCATATTCCTTGAAGTTCTCGCTTTACTTCTTTTCCATAGTCTGCAATGACAACCGATCAGGAGCTAATTTAGCCACATGCTTGTATTGGGCTATGAAGGCTCTTGCTAAGTCTTTCCAAGTCTTAATACGATTTCGATCTAGCTGTACGTACCACCGAGCAGCTGACCTAGTCAAGCTGTCTTGAAAAAAATGGATCAGTAATTTATCATGGTGAGACTGTGCAGCCATCTTCCAACAATACATGGTAATATGTGCCATGGGACACTTTGTTCCGTCATATTTTTCAAATTTCAGAACCTTGAACTTGGCAGGGATCAATACATCCGGCACTAAGCATAGCTCGGTTGCGTCCATGGTACCAAACTTATCAACTCCTTCGATAGCACGAAGATGCTTTTCCAACAAATCGTACTTTTTTTGGTCTTTTTCATTTTCTCGTGTTTGTGACGAGTTTTTTCTTAGTTTCTCATGCTCTTTTGGATCGTCTAAATCTGGGACGTGTATTGGTTTAGCAGGATTTATCCCAAAATATGGCCTAAATTGCCCATGAGTCAGTTGATGGCCCATCGGGGGTGGTGCATTGTAATAAACGGATGGCATCACTTGAGGGTGGACCCTTTGAGCGATTTGGGCATGTGGTGGAGTGAACCCTGGGGGATAGGGTGGATCATCCCTTTGGTTTCCACTGTCTTGAGCTGGTGGGTTTTCTAACGGAGCTGGCTCTTCGATCACTCTTTTTCCTTTACTGAAACTCATCTTCAATTCCATCATCTTTGCTAACTGTTCTCTCATTTCTTCCTGAGCTCTTTCCATTCTGTCCATTCGCTCTCTTTGTTCTTCTTTTATGACCCTTGCTTGCTAACGCATATTATGAACACGTTGGTCACTTGGCTTAGGTGGTCAAGCTATTTTGGAACCTTATTGTAATCATAAACATGAATTAGATGCGTATTC
>NC_030858.1:27413948-27530486 GCF_000208745.1 Theobroma cacao
ATAAAATGCTGATGTCTACATGCACGCGTTTATTGAATTAGGTAGTTCATAATTCACCCAACTATGTATTTAAATATTTATCACCTTGTTTATATACTTAGTATTATTTGTTATTAATCATTTATTATTATGATTTTTTTTAGAGTTTCCTATCTAAATCTATATTCTTTAACTAGCATAGTGAATTAATATTCCATCTTTATGTATTATTTTCCTTCTTTAATCGAATAAACAATTAATTAAATTAATGGTTAACTTAATTCTAATTAACTAACTATACTAACTTAGATTTAAATGTAGATTTATTTTTCTCAATATATATTATTATTTTAGCAACGATTATTTGAGTTAATGGGTATTGAAGTTTGGAGTTAAGATTTATCCCGACGTTTCGATGAAAATCTGTCTCGAATTTCGCGTTCAAAAAATCCCACTTAGAAGAGGCAACTCTTTACCTCTCTTAGGTGAAATTTTTTCAAATAATCATTTCATTCATTTTTTTATTTACTTATCATTATTACTATATTTATTATTTTTTATTTTTAAAAAAAAACTAAAAAACTAAATCTATTATGAATTTTTTATTTATTTACTTATTATATATATATATATATTCTTCTAAACTATGCATTTTTACCGTTATTTTTTATTATTACAATCATTATTATTTTTTTTATTTTTTTAATATTAAATGTAAGCATTCATGATATATATACATATATATAAATAACTTTCCCTACTATATTTTAAATCATGACAACCAAAAATTACAATCAATTTAATAAAATGGACTAGCCCAAAATTAATTGGAATGAGCCCAAACAAAGGAAGATGGGTTACCTTTCTAGGCTTAGATTAGCCCAACTCGATAGCCCGCAGGAGCCCAAGTCCACTACACCCGGCCTGCCTCTTGAGGCCCACAAGGCAAAACTCAAAACGCACCGTTTGGTGCCTGTGGAGTTGCTCAAAACGACGCCGTTTGGGCCTGGACCTTCTAACTTCTACCACTCCACTAAAACGACACCGTTTTGCTCTCCTACCTCTAGGTATAAAAACCCTTTTTAGCTTTTTTTATTCATTTTCAAATTTCTTTTTCTCTCTCTAGCCGGCCACTCTCTCTACCTTCTCTCTACAAACCTTCCCTTTCCCTGCCAGCGCCGGTGTACTACCCCTTTTTCTTCTCTCTAACCGGCGGCCCAGATGTTCCTCCCTCTCTCACTCGAAGCCTTCTTCCCTTCCGATCGACGGATCTGGCACTCCCTGCCTCGGTCGATGGTGACCCAACCGGGTTTACCCTTTCCCCTGCCGGTGGCCGGCACTCCAAAGATCTAACCTTCCCTCAAAGCTCACCAATCTCCCTCACTCAAACCAAACCAAATCCAAACCCTCACCCTCTGCCCTCTTTTTTTTTTTGTATATCTGTTTTTTGTCTTTTTTTTTATCATTGTTTTTTTTTATTTCTTTTTGCTTGCGGCTAGGTAGCTTCTGGTGGTAGATTTTGGACTTTTGATCTGTGTTTTTTTTTTCTGTTGCAGGTAGTGTCCTTAAAAGCCGGGTTGTCCGAAAATTTGGACAACCAGGCAATGGGGTTCTGGCACCAGGGAGTTGGTGGCCAGAACCCCATCATGCGAAGTGGTTGGGGAAGGGATGGCTGGGCGTATGCCCAGCCATTCCCTCTTTTTTTATTTTATTTTACTTTATATTTTATTTTATTATAATTTAATTTTTTATTTATTTATTTATTATTTTTTTATGTGTCTACAATATGATATAATTGGGACTAATTTATCAAAATTTATGTGGGGAGAAGCTATCAAAACAGATTTATTTATTTTAAATTGAATCCCTACTAAATCAATACCTAAATTCTTTTTGGACAATGAATTGGATGGAAACCTAATCTTAATCACTTACGTATTTGGAGATGTTTTCTTCATAAATGCACTTTTATGATCCACTTAAACTAAGATAAAATATCATTTCACTCGTTGTTATTTTATTGGGTACCCATATCATTTCATGAGCTATAAATTTTATTTCTTAAGTGATGGCGGTAAAATTATCGAGGCAAAAATAAGTAAATTTTTAGAGTTACATATGGCTTATAATAGTTGTTGTCAAGATAGAGATGAAGGAAAGCATATTGAGACTTAGATGTTATGGCACATACACACACCAGTTAAGAAATAGGAACAAGTTTAAATAGTTCCCGTTTAGGGCCTTTAACACCCTAATATTGTCAACAAGGGTAAGAAATCTTGCTCTTTCCTTAAACATCTATGAATTTTATCTTGAAGAGTGTGATTATGATATTGAACATTTAGTTAATTCAACAACTTTTTTGGAAACTATTTCTAGTCCTCAATAAGATCTATGCTGGAATACATTGAAAGATGAGATGCAATTTGTGCATTTAGAGTAATTATGGTATTTATAACCCATTATGATTTAGAGTTGCACCAGATCGATGTTAGGACTATTTTCTTGAATGGGAATCATGTTGAAGAAGTCTAGATATTGTAACATGATGGATTTTAAAAAAAGGGTAAAGATTATCTTATGTGTAGACTCAAAAGTACTTTTATGGATTCAAACAAACTTCTTGCTAGTGGTTAAATTTGATGAAAGATACTCTTTTCGATGTTCTTGAGAATAAGGTAGACTATATAACGATAGGATTATATCTACTCTCCTTTCTATAGAAAACATTAAGAATTTCACTCATTGGAGAGTTGTAGATTAAGAATAAGGAGGATTCTAGTATAATGAATTTCAACAGTTAATTTCGTTGATATTATTTTCGAATATCAAATCATAAATCTAGAATCAAGTATGCTTTTGTATTCTAAATACCTATCACAAAAAATCTTAAGTATAAAAGAATTATACATAAAGTTTAACAGTACCATAAGGCATTTATTAGTAAAACTTATTTATTGGTTACAATACCAATTTTTTTAGCTAAAATATTTCAATCTAAACAGCTTGTACTCTGGTAATAGCATTAGCAGCAGCATGCATCTTCGTGATGAAAATTTATTATGAGGATGGTTTCAAATATGCCCGAGTGCATGGATTTATGTTTCGAGGGTAGGCAGATAGTAAATTCTTCTAATAAAAAAAGGGCGGAGTCTTGAAAGAATAAAATTTTAGGTAGAATTAGTTTCTAGATTCTCTCGCCATTGTTTGGGTTAGAGTTCCTTAGCGAGATTTTTATCTTTGCAGAGCAAAAAGAGAATTTATTTATTATGGTAACGAAAAACTTTAAGGTCAAATGGACTGGATTGCCTCGCATT
Source organism: Theobroma cacao (assembly GCF_000208745.1). Taxonomy (NCBI): domain Eukaryota; kingdom Viridiplantae; phylum Streptophyta; class Magnoliopsida; order Malvales; family Malvaceae; genus Theobroma; species Theobroma cacao. The sequence continues at coordinate 27,417,245 of NC_030858.1, forward strand.
TATTATTTGCACAGGTTTGTCACTAGACATAGTCCATCAACTTCAAATAGAGATGCTATTTGGAACTCCCTTCCCTGTCACCCCAGGCTCAGAGAATGGCTTCAAAAACTCGTACGGTACAATCCCAGCTCCTCTCCTATTCTTTAAGTTGGTGTCTGCATTCCTTTCATCAACAATCCTTCCAAGCTCCTTCAACTTCCCATTGAATCTTTCAAATGCTGCCTTTATAACAGGATTCTCGGCCCATGATGGCTCCACTTTTTCCCCAATGTACTCTTCATCAGGAGAATGACTAGATAAAACATCCCAAACTGCCATCACTCTGGCAGCTTGCATTTGTGACGGGAAGCATTCCAAAAGTACAGCTTCAGGGTTGTCCAAGAAGAATTTCCATTCTTCTTCGGTAGAGTCTTCGGTGGGCATTTTGGTTCTGGCAATGGTGGGCCTATTAGGGAAGTAGCCTGCGTAAGCATATTGTCCAAAGTTCACTGACGCATGGTGACCTGAGCATACCCAAACTATGGTTGTGAGGGTGTCAATCAGGTCTTGTGGGGTTTTGAGAACAGGCCACCATGGTTCATCTTTCTTGTCAATGTGGCCTACCGTTCGAACTTCTGTCCACCATGCTTGAAGCTCTTCATCAGACTCTACTAAACTCGCTTTTGGGTAGTAGTAAGTGACATATTCGGATATCCATTGTTTAATGGCATCCCATAGGATCAGACCATCATTGGCAAAAGGATAGTCTTTGATTGCCAGCCTTAGGCCATGAGGAGCGGTTGGATCTTCAGTAGCCATTCCCCTAATACAATTTTTTGACGACAAATTCAAACAAAAATAAAAATTAGTTTTTTTTATTACCTGTAAAAGAAGTTAAGTGAACAAAGTAATACCTACTAATTAAATCTGCAGGAAGGCCCTGATTGTCAAACCGCCATTCCTGGTCATAGGCCAAAGAGTTGAGCTCCATAGAGTACTTGCTTGGGGTGAATGAGCTCTCAATAATTCCATCAGCATTGATCAGAAATTGTCGACCCAGAGCATTCGTCTCCATCGTGTACCGAAAATGAGGGTGCAGCAATCTATAGATTGGGTGCATCTCACTTAGTTGTCGATTTGCTGCAAGTATATAAGGCTCAGTGCAACAATGAGTTCTCAACCTGAAAGGAAAAGATTGAAGGAAATTTCGATGTCGATCGAAGGAAATTTCGAAAGCTAATAGAACCTTAGAATGATGGCAATCGGGAAATACCAGTCGCTAACAAGCTGGTGGTGGTAAGAGTCGTGAGCGAGGACATGAGCTTTGGCAAGCCTCCAGAGCCAGACATCCGTGGAATTCCAAGATGGAGTGTATACTTCCTTCCACTGCGGCTTCCCATCCATTGGTGGACGAGTCAACTCGATGGCTAGAGGCCTCAAAGTCTCATCTGGATTTAAGAAAAACAGAGTGCGAGATCCATATAGTGTTGTGCCTTCAAGCTCTCTCACTTTCTGAACGTATGGCAATAACCAGTCATGGTAATCCAGGATGAAAAGCTTCTTTTCTTTAATTGCCTGCACAAGTCCAAATCCAACGAAGTTATGTACCTAACCTTTTATCTTCTTTCCAATCAAAAGCAATGAAAGAATCGCAAAATTTTTTGGTTTAAACTTCCACATCTGCTGCTTCTTGTACCTTATCAACTGTCATGTAACCTTTTATTTGTCGCTCGATCAAATCCTTGGTGATGGCTGATTCCGCGGGGCCATAGACTTTTGGGTCAAGTTTGCTTTTCAATGGCCACTCCTTAGAGATTTTGTACAAAATTGGTTAGTTGAAAGGATTTTGTGGCACACCAATATAAAACTCAACTCTCATGATTGAAAAGATTTTATTCTATGCTACATTAAATATTTCATTTGAAATAAAATCTCTTCACTTATTAAATTTTTTAACAGGTTTCAAGTGGTTTTCTCAAAAAGGTAAAGTTCAAATTTATCACTCTACTTAAAAGTGATGGATCGAATTTATCACTAATTTTAGAACGCGTAATTTTATCACTATATTTTTTCAATTTGATTAAAATGATCCAAAATTAATAGTAAAAAAATATTACGTAAAGAAATGAAGAAATATTCTATAGAATATTTTAACTTTTGATCATATCTTGACTAAATTAAAATTTTCATTAATTAATAAAAAAATCATCCATTTAAAAATGGGTGTTGAATTTAATTTATCACTCAAAGTAAAACAATAAATTTAGACCTTACTAAAAAAAAATCATATATAAAACATAAGACATAGGTGTTAAGATGTATTCAACAAAAACTAAACCCAAGCAATTAGATCCCCACTCCACCGACACCCTGTATGGGGGGAGATTATATACCATTAAAAGTATCAATAATAATTCAAGCAAGATGAAAGAGTATTTACGTGCAAACCTTTTGAAACAATAGCAGCTATATCTATGTTTATGCTAAATTTAACAGGGTTTATTGTATCATACTGTGACCAGCCGTATGCCATATGGGTTACAACCGGCGAGAGTTTGTCGAGCAAATTCCTCATCCCTATACCAAAAGAGCTTGTCCTCTTAAAAGGCCCCCCAAAAAAAAAATCACATGAGTGCAAAATGTAATTAAAGAAAATAACAATTAAGACGAGAGAAAAGAGGAAAAGAAAAAAAAATGGAATTAAGTTCTTACTGTGCACTGTTGGAGGGGTCTCGAAGCGCAAAACACTATCACCTCCGTCGGTAATAGTCTTGATAAGTCTAGGCATGACTGATTTTAAAAACCCTTTCCCTTGAAGAGGCAAGTTAATCCCTTCATTGAACAGCTCCTCAATAGCGGCCAAGCTCGGAAAACCAACATTGGGGTCGACTATGGCACTCTCTAGCGATGGGATCATGCCGTGTAGCAAACAATATAGATAATTTGTGGAGAATGTTAGCAACTTAACGTCCGAGAATACTTCATCCCTTGGTACGTAGGGCAAAATGGTGGTCCTTTTCTCCGAAATTGGATCTGCATATAATTAAAATAGCATTTGTGTGGATAATAGTATCTCTGCAGGAGGGTATATGTTTGTTTTTATTTTTTGGGGAACATTTTCATGAAACACTGTTAATTAATTAGAGATATCTTTAGATTGAACCCATCCGATTGACAGTTTTAAAAATTAAGTCTATGTTTCTTAGTATTATGCATTTCGGCTCTGCCTGTGTTCATGTGGGATGTTGTTCTTCTTGTTTGTTGGTGATACGTTTCTTTGCCACCAGGTGTTCTTAGCTTTTACGCTATCCCTTCACTGTATAAAATTCTCACTTTTTGGTCGAGAAAAAAAAATAATAATAAAGATATTCATAGGTTATTAATTTATACTTGTGTTGAGTACTGATTTCGCACTATATATCCGACTGTATTTAGGCTTTCAAAGTTCAAAATAATTAATCACCATGGCTAAAAGTAACTAAACAAAAGAATCTAACCTGTGTCGCACTGAGGGCGTCCAGTTCTGCAGCGTCTTGGGTAAGGAAACTCTTTCCCACCCAGTATTGGTCTTTTCTTGCTTAGGTCGTTATCTGGGTCACCAAGGTCATTATATACATCATAGTCATATATCCTATCAAAGGATTTGCGCTCTCCTTGGCCGTCACCTCGCAAAAGCTCCAGCTCTCCCCGTCTCAACTTCTTCAATCCACTTGGTGTCTCCGATGGCAAGTATGACTGCTCCAAACAAACACCCAAAACAATCCCAATCAAAACTTTAAACCATTTAAGTGGGATTTTTGGTTCATTGAAAACTAATACTATCTCATTTTCCAATATTACCCATTAAATTTTAGGGGCAACAGAAAAGGATAAAAGGGCAATAATCTACGAAAGGAAAGATAACTGTATTTCAGTTTTGACCTTGTCAGTAAAAAAGACTCTCTTTTGAGGATTGTCATACTTGGAATGAACCCAAGAAACACAGTTCACATTAACAGGGCCATTTTTGAGACCATCTAGGACAATGTCCTGGACAAACATCTCTTTGTGGTGCTCATTCTCGACAACAACAGCACCAATTTCTCCAAAATCTGCTGGAACTTCAATTTTCGCCTCATACTTCACTTCCTCGTCCTCCTTGCTCACCTGACGGGCATACCCTTTAATCCTTTCCTTCTCCAATCCTGTCTCTGCAAATCAGGATGTTCATGATTGATGGAATTGAAAACAAATTAAAATTAAATACTCGTTAACCAATTGTTACATATCCAATACGATCTAGTTATAAGCTTTGCCATGATGGAAACGTACTTGGGTCAAGATCAGTACTAACAAGCTCCAAGAGCAGAGTTCTACCAAGCAAGTCTTGTATGTCATCTAGCCCTCGGCTTATTCCAAGGTTTGCGAGCGAACCAGTAACGGTTTGTTTCACAGTGACAGTGGCCTTAACACCGACAGCCTTCTGAGTAAAACTGAGGGCTGCTTCAATATTTGTAGAGAAAAAGCCAACTTTGACGTTTTTGCAAGTTTTGTTGAATGAAGACAACCTAGATGCAACAGGAAGAGAAAAAGGGCCAGTGCCATTGAGAAATGGCTTCTGCAACGGCAACAGAGTCTTACTGGAGTAGGATTGGTAAACCTGAGGCTTCAACATTGATTTTGGCCACAATAGGATGTTTGTATTGCAGATATACAAGTTAGGAAAAAAAAAAAAAAAAAGGTGCTTGGGCGATGACGGAGCTGCGGTACTAAGCAAATTCTATAAATAGAAGTGGAAAGGAAGACGAGGCATTCATGGCACGTGAAAATTTGAACAGTGAAGGGAGGATCCGCAATTGATATTTTTATATCATTTGTTTGTATCCTTTAAAATTGGGAAAAAAAAATTTTAACCCTTAAAAATAATGTGTTTTTGTAAATAAACCTCCAGATAATTTTAATTATTTTTAGCTACAAGAATAGATTTTGGGACAAAAATACCCTTAATGAGCTATTTTGGTTGAAGCGCACTCTCAAACAGGCAAAAAATGGAAAAATAAATATGCAAAGAATTTACGAACAATTTTGTGCAAAAGATCCATTTTTTTTTTCGTGAAGCTTGTGCAAAACAAAATAATGTTGCATGAGAAGGTTTTTCAGATATTTGAGACATGGCATTCAGATAATAGGAGAAGAGTGATATTAAACCGGTTGTGATCAATGGAAAGCTTAGAGAATGATATGAAACCAGAAATCTCTGATACGGTGGTGAATCGAAAGGAGAAAGATGTGAATCCAAAGCACAAAATGGTTGTGCTACAGCAAGCCATATGTGAGACGGCTGTGGCAGGGCAGGGTTTAGAGTTTGTGAAACGGCATGTTGGGAATGTGTGACACGACATGATGGGAATGTGTGACATGGTTGTGACAGGCAGGGTTTAGAGTTTGTGACACGACATGGTTGGAATGTGTGACATGGTTGTGACATGATAGGGTTTAGAGTTTGTGACACGCCATGGTGGGAATGTGTGACACGGTTGTGACATGCCAACGTTCAGAGTTTGTAACACGTCATGGAGGGAATCTATGACACGTCAGAGTTCAGAGTTGGTAACACGCCATGGAGGGAATCTGTGACACGCCAGCGTTCAAAGTTCGTGACACACCATGGAGGGAATCTATGACACACCAGCATTCATAGTTTGTGACATTCCATGGAGGGAATCTGTGACACGACAACATTCATAGTTTATCAGACTCCATGGAGATCCGTGACACGGCAAGGTTTAGAGTGTGTGATACGGCATGGCAATTGATGGGTGACACTACATGGTTTGAAAAAGGAAAAAAAAGCAGACAAATAAAGAGGAAACCGATTGGACTTCAACTGAATGAATTCAATAAATATTTATAAAGAAAATTGTGAGGCCATTTCATTTTAATTAAATATTTTCCAGAAATCGCAAACGTCTATGTGAAGAGGTTCATTCCTCATTCCTCATTCCCAAAGATACCAGAGTGCTCGACTTTCTTCTTAGCAAGCTTGACAACACTACAGTAACAATGTCGATTATCAGTGAAAAGGTTAGTCAATCTGAAAATAAAACTTTTAAAACTTTTTTCTATTCATTGATTTTTTGCTGGGTTTGTGTGATATGTTCATGTTTTTTTAATCTTTTTCAATTGTTATGTTTAAACTGTTTTCGTCTCGGTTTTGTGGTCGTACCAAAGTTTTGAAATACAATAGATATGGTGTGCCGTGGGTAAATTGCTTTTTGGGGTTTTTAGCATGTCACGACATTGGTTATTTTAAGGTAGTTCGTGTAACGAGTCAGTAATTACACTAATTGACGTGTCACATGCCACGAGTATTTTAGGCCAGTTCGTGTAAGGACGCAGTAATTATAATGATTGGCATGTCAGCGTTAGCGTGTTACAACATTTGACTTGATACGCATGGCATGTTACAACATTTTACATTATATGCATGGCGTGTTACGACATTTTACGTTATACGCATGGCATGTTACCACATTTTACATTATATGCATGACATGTTACAATATTTTACGTTATATGCATGGCGTGTTACCACATTTTACGTATATGCATGGCATGTTACCACATTATGGGTTAACTCACTCGTGCATATGTGCCATGTTTTGCAGATGCAGTCCAGACAATATGAGGATCTTAACAGTTTGCTTATTGTGCCGAGGGAGAAGTAGGCATTTAGGTCACTATTAACACCCACTGTAAGTGGTCGTAACTGTATTACATCAATAAGACCCTCCAAAAGAAAAGGGAGTACGATGCAGTGAAGAGTACGTTTTTCGGGTTGCTATTGGACATATATCCGCAAGGCTACTTCTCCGTTGGTCTCCTACATAACATCATGATCCGTCGAATCACTGTGATAGATTTAATAGAGCATGAGCTATGGTTTGCCATTAGGAAAAGCAAGGTGCGCATATCAAAGTCAAAGTTCTGCCTTATCACCAGACTGAAGTTTGGTTGAATGCCAGATGTGTTCACACGACCGTACGAGGTTGTTGCGGATGAAATTCATGTGCGATACTGGAACGGGCAGTAGAGCATTAAGCTGCAGGCCTTGCTTGATACGTTTCGTGGAGGCAACTTTCTGTGATTGGGAGACGTGACCAAGATGGCACTCATCTTGATCGCGAATAACATTTTATTTGGTCAAGACTACCATAGACGGGTGACGCCTTGGCTCTTGTCATTGGTGGAGGACATCAACGCTTGGAATGTCTTCCCATGGGTTCACTATGTTTAAAGGCTAACCTTGGACTACCTTTAAAAAGGGTTCGAAGTGCCTTCCTCGAACGTGTATAAGGCTCGTTTACGATACAACATTTACAGATTCGCGTGAGTGATACAAGTACTGTCACATAAAATTTTTCATTTTCCTTTTGACATAATAATTTATGGTTGCAATCGTTTATCATTTACAGTCTGTTAATGGTTACATTTGACTTGCAGTTCTTAGCAATGGAGGCAATTCTGGCCTTGCGAAAGATAGTTGCCCCCTCTACTCCAAAGGATGTCTACCCATGCATGTGCAGATGGCAATGCAACTAGAAGACAAAAGACTTCTACAAGGCAGTTGAGATGTTGGAGTCATCTCAGCAAGTGAGTAAACAATTACCAATTTCTACTATGAATTTGTATAATAATTTTCCCTAAAATTTAATCACAATCTCTATTTTACAGTTGTGGGCAGTGGAGACCTTGGAGTCGACTCCAGATGAGGCCAACTGGGATTATTTTGTGGACATTGATTTCCCATTATCTAAGGGCCACCAATACATGCCAATAAGGCACGTGGAGGATCGGGTGGATTGGGGCTTAAGTGCAAGGACAAAGAGGAGAAACTTGAAGCACAAAAGAGCCACTAGTTCCATGAAGTGAAGGCACACCGTCGCTATTGTCGTCGATGAACTGTCAGTTCCCAAGTTGATAGAGGAAGGTGATGACCATGGCAATGGCAATGAAGAGCCGGTAAAGACGGTTCTAAAGGTTTGTGTCCAACAATTCCATATGTGATTATCGAATAACGTATATGTGTTTGCAGTTAGACTATGCGACGACAGCTCCACAACCACCAATGGGTCCTCCTCAGACTTACAGTGCTAACGACCCATCGATAAGATCAATTCTAATAGTTTGTGTTCAACATTTCTACATATGTTTATCGAGTAACACATTAATTTCTATTATTGCAGTTGAGGGAGGCAACCACAACTCCTCAACCTCTAATTAGTCTTGCTTAACCGCAAAGTGGTAATGAGCTGTCGGTAAGGATATTAAAGTTCTAACGGGTAATGTTCAAAATTCCATATATGATTATTGAATAACACAGTAATATATGTTATTGCAGTTGACGCATTCAACAAGAGTCAATGATGGAGTAGTCACGAAGTGTCACTTGCGACGGATCATGCATCGATATAAAAAAGACATGTCAGAGCTGAAGGCTTCAATTTAGTCGTAACTTTGGCGATGCAAACGTTTGAGGACCGTGTTGTTGCTCGAATTTTTGACGGCCTGAAATCACAGGTACGTTATTCTATCTTCGCTCATATATTGGTCGTTTACGTTTAGTAGGTGTAGTTCTATTTTTTATCCTCGGTTTATGGTTTGTAGTATTATATGAGTTAACGAATTTTCCCATTTGTCTCATTCTATAGGGCAGTCCTTTATCTCACGGTGCTGGTGAGGACCACGATGATGCTGCTAGTGTTGATGGAAACCTTGTTCCTAAGGCCGATCCGGTTATTGATGCATTTCCAAGAGGATAGGGGGCTCTTCACTCAGTCGTGGGTGAAGGAAAGCATCTTCCTCAGGTTGATGCATTAGTAAAGGTAGCAGTAGAAGGGGACCATCTTCCTCAAAGCACTCCTGAAGCCAGCTGTTCACGGTTGTCGTGACCAGAGTCATCTAATGTCTATCATCATGTGCACAAATTTCAAACCCAATTGAGCTGGTACGGTTGAAAATGGTGAGCAAATACAAGGCAAGCCCATATGTCGACCCATCAATGAGCCGTCGGGATGTAAAAAGCACAATGGTTGAAGCGTATGAAGCTTTCAAGAAAGACGAGTGTGCGAGGTAAGCTCATAAATAACATTACAAATATTGTTTTTTAATGAAACATTAATCCACCAAGGCTTTTCAAACTCATTCTATTACATATGCAAGCGTAACGTAGGGATCTTAGGGGATCAAGGGGCTGACTTTTTCACAACATTAGAGGATCCCAAAAAAGAAATGACTAGTGAACATATAAACGCATGCCTCAACGTACTTTGTAAATGGATGACAGGGTCGAAGTCGAAGCTGTACACTACTCGTGCATGCGTGGTTAACATGATATTCTTCATAAGTATATTTGAAAAATTTTCAATTCTGAAAATACTAAGTTTTTGATTGCATTAAGTGTAAACTAATGTATACATGCTTCATAGGACACCATCCATATGCTACACACCTCATTTCCAATTGAAGATGCTCGGTCGATAATGGAAATTTCATATGAGTTGTGGGCATACGTGGAGGGTGAGAAGCCGACGTACGGTAAAAAATGGAAAGATTTCGATTTCATCCTCGTGCCTTGCAATGTCAGTGGGCATTGGGTGGTAGCGAAGATCGACTTGGTGAGGTGGACGATCAAGGTGGTGGACTTCACAAGAACTTCGGATGCTAAGGATAATGGAGTGCAAGTAGCTCAGATGACACCTCTTACGACAATTATCCCAATCAACTGCCACTAAGCCGGTTATTTCAACAAAACACGCTGAAAGACATGGGGATTTGATGCCGATGCCATTGGAAATTCATTTGCCAAAAGCTAAAGTGCATTGACAAAATGATAGTGTAAGCTGCGATATATTCATGATAAGGTACATTAACGATATTTTGCAATCGAAATCGATCACAGTTAAGTAAAATATGATTGCAAATATACGTTGCCAATACACTCTAGAAATTTTTTCTAATAGTTGTGAGAACAAACCCTGAACATATCGACCCTTGTCTGTACATTTTTTGAATATACAATTAATTTTATTAATTTTAATATTCGTACATTTTATACAATACTTTTTCTTTCTCAATTCAAACACAGTGCCTTTAAATTTTAATATTGCAACCATGTGGTGTGTCACACAATTCGAGCATGGCGTGTCACCCTTGAAAACTAGAACAAGTCAACGTGTCATGCCAAGTATCTGGTTCCACTCAGCGTGTCACCACAATTGGGGCATGCCGTGTCACCCCACAATACAACAAGAAGTCAGCGTGTCACCACAGAAATATGCATGAACACAGCGTGTTACGCCAACTATCGACTTCCACTCAGCATGTCACCACAAGATGGGGCGTGCCGTGTCACCCCACAATACTGCAAGAAGTTAGCGTGTCACCATAAAAATCTGCATGCACTCATCGTGTTACGCCAACTATCTAGTTCCACTCAGCGTGCCACCATAAAATGTGGCGTGCCGTGTCACCCAACAATACTGCAAGAAGTCAGCGTGTCACCACAGAAATCTACATGCACTTAGCGTGTGACGCCAACTATATGCTTCCACTTAGTGTGTCACCACAAGATGGGGTGTGTCATGTCACCCCACAATAATGCATCAACATGTCACCACAAAAATCTGCATACACTCAACGTGTCAACTTAGCATAATATATTTTTTAGGAATTTTCGTCCTTATATTTCAATTTTATTTTTAAAATGTTTTAATATAATAAAAATTATTTATGATGATTCATAGATGAAATTTGATTGGATGATCCATAAATTTTTTAAATTTATTTGGTCAAGTCATGTGTTTTAATATTAAATATCATATCATATGTTTTTAATTAGTCCAAAATTTTCTCTTCCTAGACTTCCATCCTTTAAAGTAAACTCCTTGGTACAATATTATTATTATTATTTTGTTAAGTGATTGGCTTAAAGTTTTATATGGAGGTATTAATAAGATAAAATAAATGTTGTAATTAAAAAATTACAAAGACAAATTGAACATGAGGATTTAGAAAGCTACTAAAGTTAGATGAATTAATTTTATATCTCTTAAGAGATTTGATTGTAAGAACAAAAAAGTTTAAATCAAATGAAATAGAAAAGAATTAAATTAAATCATTAATTGTTTAATACAAGTCATAATAAAATGTGAGAAATGGGGTAACAGTATAGGAACTTCGTAAGTCTATCCAATGTTCAAAACTACGGACAAAATGAAATGAATAATCAAATAATATATCTAAAAAATTAATAAAAAAATAAAGACTCATCTACAAGAGGAAACTAACAAACACAAAATCCAAATATGAATGAATGCAAGATACTGCAAAAGCAAATTGTGACAAAGGTATTGCACATGGGTTACACATTTAGTTAGGCCGACAAGCTGTCTTCATCCACAAGACACCCAACGTTTTCAAACATTGTCCTTCGTATTAGACAATTATTATGTGTGTGACTGGTTTATTTGCAACTTGAACATGCTTTCGGTCGACTCACTCTTGGAGGCACCGATTGACTTGGAGATGGTGCCAAATTTATGGATGGAACTTCAAATGGTGATGGGCAATTATGTTTATTATAGCCATACCTCTTGCATTGTGAACATCTTCGTGCTCGATTGCCTTCACCGATCAATGAAATCCTTCTCCTCCTAGGTCTTCTCGCTTGGCCTTGCCAAGGTGGTGGCAAGACGACAATTTGTTTCACATAAGAAGGGATGTCCCACTCACTAAGATGGCCTACCGGGCAAATGGACCCCGTATAACCCTCCACCAAAATGGTTGTCTTATAGTAGTCAGTGCAGAATTCAATGGCTTTACGTTTGCATTTATTGAAATATATAATGAACTCAACGTTCAAGCACAATGTAAATACTATGTCAATTAGGGTTCAAATAAAAAATAAAGATATTCTGACTTTATTATTGCAATGGCATGGCTGCATGGCAGTAAATCTGTTTGGAACTCACAACATGAACACGTCTTCGGGGACAGGTTTACAAGTTCGTCCATATTCCCATCTTTAACTTCGAACTCCACTCGATTGATAGGTTTAACCACAAAGCGATGTACATCATTAAACCGTTTGCTCAACTGCTTGGCAACCCAAGGGCTGAAAGGCGCGGTCACCTTGACGGCCTCCTTGTACCGGTCATGGAACCAACACTGAAACATGTTTCTGATGAACTTGATCAAAACAGTGATTGCATTTGTCTTGCTGGTGAACAAGCACGTGCCCATCTTTCAAGGCCTATTCTCATAAAGTCAACGTGGGCTCCCACATGAATCTGCTTGAGCTAGTTCATATGTATGTTAAAATTGGAAACCTTATAGCAATCTTGAGCAAAGGTGAAAATCATAGAAACGTCGTCGCGCTTGAACTTGTTTTTAAAGCTTTTCTTCAAGTGGTACCCTCATAAACCGTGGTGCGCTTCTAAGTATGAATTTTGGATTGCTTTCTTAATGCCAAGATGCTGATCAGAAATGAACATAGTGTTTTCAGGACAACCAACCGCATCACGTAGCTTGCTAAGAAACCAGGTCCACAAGTCTTCGTGCTCAACATAGCCGATACCAAACGCAACTGGATATACGCACTCGTTCGTATCTTTGCATACAGCAACAAACAGAACACCCTTGAACCTGCCTTTTAGATATGTCACATCAATTGCAACCGTAGGACGCATTACATCCCTCAACCCCCGAATACAAGCTCTGTATGCCCAGAAACAATATTTGAATCTTTTTGCCTCATCAGTAGCCACTGCAGTGACTATGCCGTGATTTTCTTGTTCCAACATATAAACATACGAGGGTAGTAGTTGAAATGTCTCCTTCGATGGACCTAAAACAAGCCTTTCTGCATGCTCCTTCGTTTGCCAGGCCTTACCATATAGGCATTCCAATCCCTACTGAACCCTCATCTCACCAATTATGTCTTTAGGTCTCAATGCTACTCCATTAGCTTGAAGCTTATGTGACATAAGTTCACCAATTATCTTCACACTCACAGTTGCAAATCACCCTTGCAAACCATCGACAGTACACGTGTGTACTTTGTGGAACGTCTGAACTTGCCAATATTCTTCTTCTTTAGGTAACTTTGTTGCACGCACACTGAACTTGCATGCCTTGTCCTTGCAACCAACCTCATAACGAGTTTTACATGACCATTTTACTCTTATCCCAAACTGTTCTTTTAGAGCCAACATGTTCAAAGCTCGTTTCAACTCGGCCTTCGAGGAAAATATTCTTCCTTTGTATAAGCGATCATCGGCACATGTCGACTCCTCAGTTGTAATTGTTTGGAAGGAGAACCTTTCTGCACCTAGAATTACTCACGTACGAGATATCTCTACATTTCCCCTTTCCTGATAATTGTCATGGAGCAATGTACAAAGGGAACTGTCAAGCCTTACTCTATTATATACTTGTCATGTCATTCATGTAGTTGATAGCATATCTACATACTGGGATACCTCGGAGAATCGTTAAAAGTCGGTATCGTACCTAGTGATACAATTAAGTCGATTAAAACCTCAAACTAGTTTGAATAGAGATTTTAGGATATATTTGAGAGTTATTGAACCTTAGAATGTCTTAATATGGTGATTCGGAGTTCGAGGATTAATTTGGAATCAAATTAGAAATTTTCATAATGTAGGAACAAAATAGTCATTTTGCCACCCAAGGGCAAAATTGGAATGTTGGACGAATTTTTTTTTTTACCAAGTTTGACTAATTGGAGCATGATTTGAATTTGAGAAATGAAAATTTTAATTCCAATATTTTTTCAAACATAAGGGCAAAACAGTCATTTTACGTGTCCATGTGGACGTAATTGGAATTTTTAGAATTTTACACCACCATAACACTTGTCAAGCCCATGAATTTCACCTATTATTATTTTATACTTTGGATAATTAAGAGATTACATGTGGTGGTGGGAAAATGCTTAATTGTTAAATTTTAACCATGGACCAATCACATGGTGACACATGTCAAGCTTTAATATTTTTATAATTTCCTTTATAAACTCAACATAAACTCTCCCATTTCACTCTTCATGGCCGGCCAAAGCAAAGAACAAAGAGAAAAGAATAGAAACAAACCCCTAGAGAGGAAAATTCAAGAGAAATTTGTGAAAATTCAAGAGAAATTTTTTGAATTTCAAAGAACAAAGCAATCAAAGGTAAGATTTTTCAATTTTAGCTTAAAATCTATCTTTCCCATGCTTTCTTTTTCATTTTCTATGGTTGAAACACAAGTTTTCATGAGGGAACACTTGTTGGCCAAACATAAGGAGAGAGGTTTTGATGATGAATTTTGCTAGATTTCATGATATCTTAGTGTTTTTAGTTGTTTGATGATGTTTGACATGAAAAACAAGCAAGAAAATCACATGCCCTTCAACAACCCTCTTTGGCCGAATGTTATAGGTGAGATGTTGATGATGGATTTTGTTGTATTTCATGTTATTTAGCTCGTAATTGATGATTTATGGTATCGGATATCGAAAACGGTTATCGAAAAGTATAGTTCCTTTAGTAAACGACTTGAACAATAATGAGAAAATCATAGTGAATGGACTTGGATTTGATTCTTAATGATATAGATGGATTTATTGGACTGTGTTAACACTGATTAGCACGTTAGTTCGGAATCGAAATGAATTTCGGCTATGATGAATTAAGTCACAATCAAGCTCATTGAGGTACTTGATGTATTTGGAATATTGGAAGTGTAATGAATATATTTGAAGTTGAATCAGATGTTTTGGTTAATTTAACAGTGTATAGTTCGAGTTAGGTCAAATACAAATTCAGTCCGATCATAATTGAACCCACGTAGAACACCATCTTTAAGTGATTATTTGAACAATTCTCATTCAATTTCATGCATTCATATAGTGCCTGAAATAGTAATAGTTTGGCACAAATATTTTGAATTACGTGTCGTGTATTATGTATAGGTGGTGAGCCCTCTGATAAGGGTAAAGATATCGTACCCGAGGACCAAGAATAAGAGTACTCCAAACTCCCGTTATTGTGAGTAATCAAATATTCACCTTAACTATCTAAAGTAGTTTATACTTGTTTTATGATTTTAAAGAATAATGAACTTAAACCGTAGATTTTTATGTTTTATAAGTTAAGTTTTAGTTAAATGAATGAGATTTATAAATTGTTTTGCAATTCAATGACGATTTTGGAAATTGAGTGGGTGGAGATTATATACTTGTGTTATCTATATATATATATATATATATATATATGGTTTGAATTGATGGCTTATGGCAATGTGATGGCATGAATGGCTTGTGGTTTATGGATTATATAAACTATTTTGCTTTACCTTGACAGGCTGGGTAATATTATATTAGCTATGTCATGCTGTCGAAATTTTTATTGATTTGGTAAGTTATTTGATTAGCTTACTGCAATAAGCGGGTTTTCGTGGACTAGCCTATTAAAGGGGTACGGTAAACCCCGTTATATTTTACCTTAGTACAAGAGGCGCGGAGGATATCTCCTAAGGTAAGTTTAGAGTTCACTTCACGCCGAACCACCACGTGATGATGAAACTCAGCCAACGTCAAGGAATGGCTATATTTTAAAAGTAAAAACATGTTTTATGGGTATATGTCGTTTTAACATCCTTGACGGACTCGATTGGATGCTCGGGCCAAGGTGTCACCGAGTATGAGTTTTGGCATAAGCCAAGTTTTTAAGAGAATCATAAGCCTTGTTGATTATTTCAATGAAATGTAATTGTTTTATATGAATTGAAATGAGTTTTAAATGTTATGAATCATATTATGATGGGATGATTTAACTGTCTCCATTTACTCAGCGTTAGATGTTGTAGATGAACTTTGCTTACTCACTGGGTTTATAAAAAACTCACCCTTTCTTTTTACCCATTTTAGGTTCAGGACAGTCTGTAAACAGTCGATTTTGTCGATGGTTGCTTTTGGATTTGCATCCTTAGAAATCAAAGGTCTACAATCTTGTATATTTTTAGTTATTTTAGGGCCCACATGTCATTGTAGAATATTTTGTATACCTGGTTTAGTGTGCTATTATATATATGAATTTATTTTGCTCTTACGCTACAAAAATTGTTTATGCAGGATTCTATAAATATTGTTTTATAAGAAAATGAAATATTTGATTTAATATTTTATTTAGTTTGATTAGCCATAATTTCATTTTAAATGGATGATCTAGATTACTAAAATTATTTTTAGATAAAAAATGTATATTTTTTTATCATATATTGTATTTTCACCAGGTTTCAAATTTTTCGGGTAAAAATTATCAAAATACCCCTGTGTAGCAGAAATTACTTTTTGTTTGTTTTTTATTTAAAAATAGTTTATTTTCCCTTAAAACATGATATTTAGTAACTATTGCTCACAGGGGAGACGTAAAGTTGATGCAATAGCCTTGCAAGGTTTCGGTTGACATTTCGAGTAATGAATGTCTATCGAGACACCGCGACGATTGTCACGGGCTCGAAGGGAGTACCGGGTCGTGATAGGAATGAATCCCGTTCTCATCAGCGATGGGGTTATTGTATATGGGGTCAACACACTGAACATCTCCTACATCAACACCTCCAACAGATTCCATTTCGCCTTCAACATTATTGCAAATTGGAATATCATTGTCATAAAGCCAATCTTCGTTTGAACTCTCATCATGCCATTCATCAGGCCCATCATCCGAATTGTCATCAAATCTATCTTCATCGACAGGGAACAAATCCTCATTTCCCTTATCAGATGCAGTATTATCCTCGAGCATCTTAGTGTCACCCTCCAATGTCGTAATGTTGTCCTCAAGTGTCGCATTCTCATTTGAAAATGCCATTACACCCTTTACAGTTTCACCCAATCATTACATTTGTTGGATACAAGTAACTAATTGGTTCGATGCACATCCTGATCAAAATTGTGCAGTCAACTGTTCTGTGAATGTCGTGTGTCTACAGGGCTGCACAAACTTTTGTGCATACATCAATTGCATTATTGTGTGTTACGGACCGAATGTTGTGGTATATGTGAAGCATTATATATCTCATTTTGATTGAACTGATTACCATGTTGTTCAGTTTCTTCATGTGACATAACATTTGTTTGGTGTCCCTTAATGCTGATATACACAGCTAGAACATTCCTCTGTTCTAGCATAATTAATACAACATCCTCATCGTCTTTAATAATTGGCCGTGATAGCTCTCCGAGTGTACTCATCAATGCATGTAACTCAATCTCGTCAATTTTTGAGTTTACCCCAACAACATCTTCAACCAGCTTCATCAATCCCACAAACGACAAATCACTCATAACACCCCGCATTCGTGACTCATCACCCTTGTAAATGCCATCCACCCACTGACCACTATGTCTTATCACAAGTTGCACAATTGGAACCCCACTGAAATTTTGAAAACAACAATAATTTGTCAATCATTTAACACATTACATGACATGTCGTGTTCTAGAATACATAAAATGTGGTAACACGCCATGCATATAACGTAAAATGTTGTAACACGCCATGCATATAACGTAAAATGTGGTAACATGCCATGCATATAACGTAAAATGTTGTAACACGACATGCATATAACATAAAATCTGGTAAACACCATGCATATAACGTAAGATGTTGTAACACGCCAATCACCACAATTATTGTGTCCTTACATGAACTAGCCTAAAATACCTATGGCGTGTGACATGCCAATTAGTGTACTTATTGACTTGTTACATGAACTGCCTTAAAATAACCAATGTCATGACATGCTAAAATAATGCTAACACATGTTATAAATGCATGGCGTGTAACAACTCTGGGCAATGTTTCTAATCCATGTTCTAATTTCCACCAAATGTTTCAAAAATTTAAGTGTTGTAGCAATAATCCCAATAACATACCTTGATGTCATCTCTGCTATAAGGTCTGTTAATCTACGACAATATAGTCAAATGCTGAGAGATAGACCACAACCCGATTACGATGGTGCTCAACAGAGAGTTGATAGAGCTCATATAGTTCAGAGAACTGAGAGAGCTGATGACGATGGTGCTCAATAGAAGTTGACAAAGTTGAGACATTTCAGAGAGTTGAGAGAGAAAGATGAACGAGCTCAAACACCTGAGCATTTATTATTTATTTATATTTTCTCTTTGACGGGAGAGAGATATTAGGACCCTAATTTGAAATGATGTTTTTAAGGCATTTTGGCCTACTCATGCTTCTTTTTGGCTAGAAACAGATAACTTTATCAAGAGGTCCATTTCTCACAATTTCCTTTTTAAAATTTTATCGAAAGAGAAACTAAAAGAGACAACTTTTTTGTGTTTGAGCATTGGATTAGACACAATGTTACAAGGTGAAATAAATCAAATTTCAATTGTGTCTAGTGGAGCACTCTTACAAAAAAAGCAAGGTATTTTTTAGCATTTTGTCACTTCTAAATTATTGATACAAGCGCTCTGATGGGCTGGTGGTGAACTCCCATTCAGGCCTTGATGACCTTGACACTTCAAATCTTTCTCTTGAACTCGTCAACACAATCTAGTAAACCCAATTTCACCTTTGAGGTAGGGGAGTGCATTGGTCGATTTCAGTTTCGGAAGAAATCAAAATCGTCAAAACTGGCAGTCTCTTATGATCAATCAAAGTAGATCGATCATAAGGAAAAAATTGATCAACTGAAACCGACCTTGATTTCAATCAGTTTAGATCGATCATAAGGAGTCAAAAGCAACTGTAGAAAACAAAACCATCACCCTGAGCCATCAAACCTCACGCTGGCCAAAAGAGACAGCAACCATCTGACCACCAACATAACAACCTCAGCAAGACATAAGCAACTAACAAATTAGCACAAGCAACTCAAAGATAGCATCAAAAACACAAAATAGATCACCACAAAGTAAGCAACAAACCAAAAACCCATTGCATGATTTACCAAACAGAAAACCTTGAAGATAAATTGTGGGTAAGGAAAAAGCAGAGAAGGCCAATGGTAAAGTACTAGCAAGAGATGACAAGTGAAGAAAGAAGAGGGCGAAGTTTTTAATTTAGGTTTTCAATCGAGAATGAGGATTAATGAGAAAGGGGGTCAATCGAGAGAAAGGGAAAAAAGAAGGGGGATTAATCAAACTTATCATTGGAATTTAACCCGCTCAATTTTTAGGTCGGTTTGGGTAGGGAGGAATTGCCCCCAACAATCGAACCATAGTGCCAGATTAATCAAGGGTTGTAATCGACACCACAACCGGCATAAAAAAATTGAGCTGTTTATGGCCATCGGCGTCGGTTCCAGTCGATTGTGTGATTGCAACCAATTGATTGCCCAACCTTACTTTAAGGAGCTAGACTTGACCCACCATCTTCAAGCTTTCTTTAAAGTAGCGTAATTTGAAATAAAAATGATAATGGGTACCCTTTAGTCAAGTATTCGTGGGTATTTTATTCGTTTATATAGGATTCAAGTACCCTATTATTCGGATTTGGATGGATACAAGTAGTAAAGTTTAGTTAGCAATGGATACTGTTTAACTAAGTACATATGGGTATGTAATTCGATTATATAAGGTTATTAAACCTTGCTTATACTCTTAGACAACCAATATTCTACCCAATTTAATCAAATCCATTTTTTGATATTATATGAAAAGGAATTATATTTTTTCCCACTTAATGAAAGATATATATATATTTATATATATATATATATATATATATATATATATTGTCTCTAACCCTAAATGCGTAACAAGTTCAAATATTTAAAGGGTAGTTTTAGGATATTAAGGTTTCAATTCAGGTAATATTTTTAAATTTTATTTGGGTAATTATAAGGTATGAGTACCTTATAATTTACTAGGGTTCGGACTTGAGTACCTAAAAAATAATGGTACCTTACCCGTTGACATCCTTAATTTGAAACCATAGATTTCAAATTTAACAAGATGGCAATTTATCTGTGCCTAATTAATTGGTGTACAAATTCAAGTTTAAAATAAGACCAAAATAATTCCAAGTCAAATAATAAATTTGATTAATTTAAGAATGTGAATACAATTTTTGAAAATTTTTAAATAATTTTTTCAAAAAATCAATTCCAAGATTATATACATACATGAGGAGCTTGTATTCTCATTTTGCTAAAAAAAAACTCCTACTTTTGAACTTCAAAGTAAAAATTTCTTATGATTATATATATCTCTATCCACCGATAGCATGTGATTTGACTTCATATTGCCTAGCCCAATGTCATAATCCAAACCTAGGGGTCCCTAACCTACCCATGAGCCCAACGGGTAAAGCCCACGAGATTCGAATAAGCCTTAGAATTCAAAATCGTATAACACATAGCCACAGGAGTTCATAGCCAAATATTCATAAAAAAAAAAATTTAAGTTAAAACATAAAACATTATCCCTGACACATAAATTCATAAAAATATCCATAAGGCCATACATTGACCATTCAAGGTGGGTTTGTACATAATAACTCTTATACAAGTTCATATGGCACAATGTGCCTCTATACACAAGAATTAAGCATAGAGCGAAAGCTCGTGACTGACGCAGCGGAGTGACATAGCTGATGGGAAACTATAGGATTCCAAAATTGGTCTGTCACTGGACTACCTTTACATGCAGATCTATGGTTTATTTATCTACACATGGTACACAAGTGAGTCATCCAATACTCAATAAATGGTGTTTATAAAAAAATCAAACACATATCAATCACATAATAAATGTTGCATTATCAGTGCAGACACCTATCAGACGTTTCCAAATATAAAGGCATAACATCATCCTTGCAGTCTCCAATATGGGGCATATCGTCATCCCCAATGTCTTCGAATATCATCACACCAATCATTTAGCTTATCATCAAAGCCATTCAAAGTCGCTCATATCATTCTCAACGGCACACTCTAGTCACCAGAGTATCATGTCATTTTCAAATCAAACATGTCTAAGCCTCCCTAAGGCTATCTAATACATACACAAATCAAGTCAAATCATCGAGCAGTCCTCCCTTCGACATAGTCAAATCACACTCGGTGGCTAACCAATGGAAAAACAAATCACACACAAGGCAAAACTGCTAGCAGAGAACAAATCACAGTCGTGCCAAAGCAACGGGAAAAGAACAAATCATGCACAGAGCCGAAGCAGTTGGCAGAGAATCAAATCATCGACCGAAGTAATCTCTCGACGGTCGGCATCACTCAAGGTATTCTCAGATTGGTGGTATCAAAGCATTACAAGTGAGACTAGTACCACCATCCCTACTTGCCATTATCCTTGCAAGCACACAAAGGTCACAAAGGGACGGAACTCCACTCAACCACAAGTTAGATCAATGTCCAAAATTCATCCCTCAGACGGAACACAAATCCACAATGAGACCATCAAGCTTTTAACTTTCCATAGATCCACAGCATACCACAAATCATATTTATCAAACTTCAATCGTCTATAAGCTAGTTTAAGGTTTTAAGTGCCTTTATTCTCCAAAGCATCATTTGATCAATTCCTTTATACATATCATTCACCTAGGGTAATCTACTCTTAGGGGTTCGTCATAACCTTTAGACATTCTAATCTAGGCTTACATAACACTAGCCATTTATGTGGCTTGCACTAAAACAAGAAATCACACACAAATTTACATTGTTGTTCTTTAGCCTAGGCACACACATCTAGGTATTCATATACATTTACATATATAATCTAATCTAGTACCATGGCAGCACCTTTAATAGGCGTTATGCATTACATGCATTTAATTAAACCCACTCACAATGACAAGTTAGAAGTGTTTCTCTTCCAAGCTTCGATCCTTAGCCTCAAATTATCTTTCAGCTCACAAATGCACCCAACTCACTCAATCTTCCCTTAAACACATCAAAACATCACAAAATTAATTAAATCCTGGCTTTTAAAAAGTGCTAGCTTTTTTTCTAAAATTAACTAAATCCTTAGCAATCCAACATATAAACTCAGATCCTTCAATAATGAGCTAAACCCATACCTTGAAGACTGGGTTGCATTATTCTTAGCTCCAAATTCACTCCAAATAGCTTTAAGAATCCATTTGTGGCTTATGGTTTCAAATGAGCAGAGAGAGAAAACAAAAATCAAGAAAATCAAGCATTTAAGAGTGAAAATCCTTACATTTAACACTTAGAATCCAAGATCTGTTGTTGGAGTTTGAAGGTTTTAAAGGGTATGAAATTTGAGACAAAATGGGTGGAAGAATGAGAAGTTAGGAGAAAACTGAAGAAAATTTCGATTTTAGGGCTTTTAAGGCCGTTTTAGGCTGACTAGGCAAACAAGGATCGTCCATGGAGGATCCATAGTCCATCATGTACTAGAAGATTTCACCCATTTTTCATTCACAAGATTGACTATAGAGGGTTCATAGGATTGAGCATAGAGGCTCTATAGTCGATCTTGTACTAGAGTATTTGCATTTCTTCCATTTTTCCTTCCTAGGATCGACTATAAAGGGCCTATAGTCAATCTTGGACTAAAATGCATGAGTTCTCTTAGTTTTTACTTCACAAGATCAACCTTTTATGCATTAGGATCGACTTTTTTTGTCCAAATTTGTAAAAATTGTTCCTTTAAAAGCCTAAACCCATTCCGAATCTCTTTCACAACCTCAAACCATTCATATATGACTCAAATCTTTACTCAAATACTCAAACATAAGATCAAAACTCCAATCCGCATCAAACCTTTGGATTCCCCAAATATGTTCATAAAATTTTTGCCTAAGTATTATAAGGTATGCTTTCTATGCTTAACACATACACAAGCATACACATGAAAGTTCAAATTTACCCTTCAATAACTTAACCCCTATCACAAATACGCCATGTCAAAATCAAGAGTTTTACACCCAGTACCAACTACTTCATCGGTTTAACACCAGGGCTATATCACATAATTTGGCCAACCAATTTCGAGAAAAATTGTACTAGCTCAAAGGTACAACACTACTAAAAGGGAAAGGAAAGCTATAGGTAGGGAAGAATATTCGATTAAAATGGTTAATTTAGTCAAGGAATATCATCAATTGACTTAATCAATTTCTCTCAAAAAATTATCTAAACCAAACAGACTTAAGACTTTAACTAACTTTAGTCGACTAAATCGTTTTTAATAGATTTAACTGAATTTTTTAATTTTTTTCAGTTTTTTAAATTTATTTAATAATATATTAATAATATACTTTATGTTACTACATATTACACTATTATTTATAAATTTTCTAATATAATAATATAGTATGTTGTTAATATATAATTTTTTACTAATTAGTATATATTAATAAGTATACTTGAATAATGTGTGAAGATATTTACTATGTATAGTGTATTAATATATTACTATATATAGTTAATAAATACTTATATAAAATATAAGTATACAAAGAAGTCATAATATATATAATAGTATATTATTATATAATAGTAAATTGTTATTGACTAATTAGTACACTATATAATACATAATATATTGTTATATATTATAATATTGTTAATTACTAATATAAGTTATATCACTATAGTAACTAATTTTAATAATTTAATATAACTTACTATATTAATATAAATTATACTATATTACTATAGTTTATTGATCATTTATAAAAAGTATGTTACTATAGTCTACAATCTATATAGTATAGACTATTTATTGTATATTAATAAATATACTATATAATATAATATATTAATAACTTAATATAAAAATAAGTTAATATAATAAGTTATATTAATAACTAAAGCTTAAGATATAGTTTTCATTATATTTTGCATTAATTTTACATTAATTTTTGTATGATTATACTTATATAAACATTCAATAACATTAATGTCTAAATAAAGTTTATTTTATTTTTTATTTTTTGATGATTAAATCTAAGTCATTTATTCATATATATAAGTATAGAAAAAATATGTGAGTTGATCCATGTAAGAAAATCCCTCTTGATGATGAAATCTAGTCCTTCATTCATATATGTATGGAAAATTTGTGTGAATGCATACATGTAATAAAAACCCTTAAAGTATACTTATTTCAAAATTAGTTAATTCGATTAACTGACTTAAAAAATTTTCAACAGAACTAAACCAACAGAACCGATTTAATCAAACTTTTTAACTAATTTAACCAAATTAACCGAAATTGAATTAATCGAATTTGTCGATTAATATGGTTAATTCGATTTTGACTAAAGTTTCCCCAAACCTAGATATAGGTAAAGAAGGGAAAATAATTTGCTTTGATGGGAAGAAAATAGAAAGAACAAAAGCATATGAATTTGTATCTTTCTTTTCTCTCAAAATTTTAATTCTTCAACGAAGAAATATACATGACCACAATTTGTTTGTTAATAAAAGTGAATAAGGTTTTTAAAATAATACTAGAGAGTGTTTTAATTTTTTAAAATAAATGATACACACAGCTATGATTATTTCTATATATTATTTTGAGCTTCTTGTCATGGTATAATTTTTTTATATTTATATATTACATCTTATAAATATTATCCTTAATGATTAAAAAGATTTATGTAAAGACCCAAACCCTGATGTTTTGATTGGCGCATAAATCTAACAGGCGAAGTTCACAAGACCCAAACAAGCCTCAGAAATTTTAATCAAAACAGATCGCAACACATATCCCAAAGGGGCTCACAATCACAGAATATACACCTCATACTTGATTTAAATATTCAAAGTTTTCCCCTTGGCACTTAGCTACTACAAAGTGTTGATACATAAATTTTTGCAAGCCATACATTGGTGAGCCCCGTACAGCCATTAAACAAAGTAAACGGCATCACAGTGCCTACAAACTCGAACTAGAACATAATACGAAAACCAAAAACAGGAGGCGAAAAGGTGACTTGAAAATCGAACTAAGCAGAGTATGCTCGTCAGATGGGGAATGTCTACCAAATGCCTAAATGTCCAAGAGACGATGCTAGCCACCTGCAATCTCGTAGTCTATTTTATCTGCACAATTTTACAAATGATTAGGATGAGTCATCCATATAAACAGTGAGTGGGAGCCAAAATCCATCATAAGTAAATTGTGCTGAGGCAAGTAAAAAACACATTCACAATATAAAAAAATCGTGGGCCAAACTCTTCTAACAGAGGAGACATATGAAAATCGTCCCTATAGGACACCTACCGAGGCTTACTGATAACTATATTTTATGTAGCATTTTTAAGCCCTATTTCATATGATTTTTGCATAGTTTTTAAATAAAATAATTTATTTTTACCCCATTTTTATTAAAATGTCTTCTTTTATAAATAATTTTAAAATTTATGAATTTATGTATTTTTTTATTTATGTAGGAAAATAAGACTAAAATTCAGAATTTTCATGTGACAGTTCACAAGGGTCAACTTCCAGCATAAATTTGACTACCTTACCATCAGAATCTGAGGAAGATCGTGAGATAAAATTTGTTCAGCATCAAATTAGCTTTCAGCAGGACTTAAAATCACTCAATTCTGAGCTGGAAGTAAGAAATTAGGGATGTTAAACCGAAGAAAAGTCAAGTTGCCTGAAGCTGCATGAATGCAAAATCATTACCTTTTAGCAAGTTTTTGGACAAGTTAATGCAAAATCCATGCAAGAGGTGGGCTGTCCGAATTCAAGCTGTCGAAGAGGGTTTGAAAACTGGAGGATTTTCTAGAGATATCATAGAATTCAAATGGGAAGAGTCCTCACCTAATCAACTAAGTTTGGAGCCTAAATTCAAATCCTAAAGAGTTTAAATTTTAAGCCAGATTTTAGATGATTTTTAAGCTGATTTTCTTTGACTAAAAGAGCATAAAATTATGAAGATAATTAGGGGGAATTCCAGCTGAAATGGTTTAAAAATTGAAGAGGGAAACATTCAAGCTTTTGCAATTTGAATTTAAGCAATTGTTCACATTTCATGCCAAATTCATCCTAGCATTGGCTAGTCACTTTGAAGCTTGAAGGAGTCAATTTTCACTCAAAAATTCAAGCTGGATATCAGATAAAAATCAGCTTGAAATCTGGCCAAATGATCAAGTAAACTTAAAACTTAAATTCTGAATTTTAAAGGTGGAAGACTTAAGCCAAAACTCTCCCTCCTTTTGGCTATAAATACCCAGCCAGTCTAGCTCTTCAAGCAAGCCTTTCTTTTTTGCAGTTTTTAGGATATTAGTTTAAGTTTCCTTGTATTTTTCCAGCAAGTTTTCTTTTATATTTCTTGTGTAGCCAAAATTGGCTTTGAATTGCCATACTGGTGTAGTTTTAAATTCAATAAAAATTTTATTTTTTTATTTTTTGCTACAATTTTTTTTTGTTCATTCACTGTTTCTATCTTTTAGTTTGATAACTTTCCACTTAAACTTAAGTTCTTTCAAAACAAAAAAAAAAAAAGGAGTTAGTTTGGAGAAAGCTTTTTACCTCAACCTCCTTACTTATTCTTCCTAGCAAACTTTCTGTTTTCAATTAATAAAATTCTGTTTATTTTCTTATCTTTTTATGCAATTTAGATCCACCATTGGAGCTTCATTAAAGTTTAGTGAAGTTGGCAAAGTGATAAGATTTTTAGTTGATTCTTAATTCTAGAAATCTTGTTACTTTGTTGACTAAGCCTAACTTAATTATAAGGTGATTTCGGTATTAAGGTTAAAAGTATTCTTTCTTTCTTTTTAAATTTTCAACATGTTCCTTATTTTATTTCACTCTTTAAATTGTGTTCATAATAAAAATATGAGTAGCTAAATAATTTTTGTTAGAAAAGATAAGCTTAAAGTAAAACTATCAAGAGGAAAATTCACCCTTTTTCAAAATTTAGTTCAATTATGAAAGAATAAAATAATAAAACAAAGTATGAACTTAATGAGTAAAGAGCAGCAAAGTAAAAATGGACTTAGCAAGATTTTTATAAAGGTTTGGCCTTCCAATGCCTATGTCCTCTCCCTTACTAGCAAAAGGAGTTTGAATCCACTATCAGCTTGCCTTTTCAACAGGGCTAAGCTTAACCTTTACAACATACCTTTTGTAGGATCAGGCGTAATCTCTACAACTCGCTTTTTGCAAGATCAAGCATAACCTTTACCAAGACACTACTTTTTTTAGGTTAAACTACAACCTTTACACAAGGATCAGGCAAAACCTCTCTACCTTTTGCTTAGAGGTATAACCAATACAACAGTGGATTTTAGTCGACTATAAACTAAAAACCTTTAGAAAAGTTGATGGAGAAGTTTAGGTTCCGATGAAAGCTTTCACAAAAATAAAGATGGTCAAGGAAGGTCTAAGCTCAAGAAGGATCAATTGAAGAATAAAGATGAGAACTTTTAGGCTCTTTACTCGCTCAAAGATAAAAACTTTTTGCTCACAATTGTTTTTCTTGTTTTTTCGCTCTTTTCCTCTTCAAGGATGATTCAAAATCTTTCAAAATCTTCTTCTCTCCTTACTTTAACATCCTCAATATGGATATTTATAGCCTCAAAGATTTTTTACCCGTTGGAGTAAGTTTTGAATCATTTCCTATATGTTCCAGCCAACTTGCAAAATTTTGTCAATTTTGTAAAATTGATTCTTTATAGTTAAGTTGTCGATTCTTTGCAAAGTCTGTAGCTTTTTGTCTCCGACGAATCGATTCTTCTATTTTGAGGTGTCTGTTCTTTTACAACTAGGCATAAAAATGACACTTTTGTAATCTTGGAGAATTGATTCTTTTGCCTCAAGGTGTCGGTTCTTCACTGTGTATTGGCGTCAAAATTTGAATTCAAGCTTGAATTTTGCCACTCCACATTTGTCCAGTTGTGCCATGTCTTCCTTGACCACCAAGTTTTTCAGTTATACTTTTGGTGCTTAAAGAACTTACTTCTTCTCCTTGTAAAATTGATTTTTTCTTGTTTGCTTTTCTCCTTTTGCATTCTGTCTTTCTAGAATCAATTCTATGTCTATGAGGTGTCGGTTCTTCACAAATCCTAAAGCTTCTGTCTTCTAAGAACCGATTTCTTTTTTTTTTTATAATCGATTCATCACTGTTGATCTTTGCTTGAGAATTGACTTCTTTTTCTCCAAAATCAATTCTTACTACAATTTAAAGAAATAGATTTTACTTCCTTTTCATTTAAGAATCAAATCATTGCTTTTGAAAACTGGATTTTTAGGCTGGCACATTTAATTTTAGAAACAAGAGACCTTTGAGACAATTAAGAGTATGATCATCCATAATAAAAATATATTCAAACAATCAAAGCATTTCAATATATTTTTCCATTAAGTTTAGTTTTAACAATTCTTTGAGGATTTTCTTCATACTCAAAAATATCTTTGACTTTCAAAGCTCATTAAGTTCAATCAATTTTGTCTTATCAAAATAAGAATAAAGGTAACAATTTTAGCTATGGTTTTTAATGGAATTTGTTCAAGTAACTTAGGCAAAATAAATTCTCTTTGGTAAAAAAATCTAAACTTCAATAACTTAGTTCATTTTCTTTGTGCTTAATGCTCCATTTTAATTCACCTTATAAATGTGATAAATGGTGACTCTAATAAACCTTAAAGGGGAATTAGTGGGATTTTTAATGAACTAGACATAGGATTTTTGGAATCCAAACTAAAGGAATTAATTAGGAGATTAGTAACTTTAATGAGCCTTACAGAGGAATTTAAGGGGAATCATAATGAACTAGACATAGGAATTTAGGAATCCAAACTAAAAGAAAATGACATATGAATTAGTAAAATAGATGACTCTTGGGTGAGAGCAAGGGTAGTGACCACTATATCTACTAGTCGTGTGTAATCATTTAAGGGAACTTAATTTTAAGGCATTATTATTAATTATCTTATCTATCGTGGTAAGCAATTAGTAATAATAGGTTTACATGACTTAGATATAAACAAGTAGATAGTTAAGTGTTCCTGATTAACAAGTTGTTTAAGATAAGTTAAACTAAAAAGAAGAACTTAAGTGAAAATGACCAAAGGAAGTTAGAAACCCTAGGCTTTTGTTATTGATTTTCTCCATAAAATTCTCTAATCTTTTTGTGAGATTAGCTTAGGCAAAGGAAGCGAGACTCAGTAATCAGTGCAAGTCCACACAAGACAATCCTCATGGGAATTTGACACTCTACTTACACTTGTCTACTTGAAGTGACTCGTCCACTTGCAGAATTTTGCTATCACTTACCATTATTACCATCCCAATGGCACTTTCATTAAACTCAATCAGTCCATTGTATGACCATCATTGAAGCACATCATGTCAACTTACCTCAGAAATCGTTTCCAACGCTAAATCCTTTAGCATCTCATTGTTTATCAGAGCTCAATATCGAAACAAACATATTTTTGCTTACCTCAAAGCTTTGAAAAACAAATGTTTATTCATATCTCATAAATACATCAATAATCAAATAATCAATTACGGTAGCATGCTATTCACAAATCGTATAATCATAGTCAAAGCAAAGTCAATGACTGGTCCTCCTTAGACATAATTAAATCAACGTACGGTGGCCAACCAAAGAAATCAAATCACGCATGGTGTCAATGCTACCAACGAAGAGTCAAATCACCCGCAGTGTTGAAACAACTAGCAGAGGTTCAAATCATGCTTAGTGTAGAAACAACTAGCAAAGGTTCAAATCAAGCTCAATGCCGAAGTAACTAGCGGAGAATCAAAGTCATTGGGATAAAACACCACTCAACCAAAATCAAATCAACGTCCAAAATTCTTAGCCATCAGATGGAATACATAATCAAACCCTAGGCCATCATGCCATTGACATCTCATGTATTCAATCTCATATTACACAATCATAGCATTAGGGAATGTCACATGGTTATTTAACTCAATGTACTATATATTTATCGTTCATCCATCAAAACTACCCATTTTCAAATCATATTCAACTAGCTTCCTCAAATCACTTCAAAATCAGAACAATACCTAACTAAAGGCAAAATTCACAACTCACAATCAATCACTAGCTTAGGCACAATCCTTTTAGGCAATAAAATTAATATAACATGCACAATAGCATTTATGTACGTATATATATACATATACATCATATAGCTCATAGCTCGCAAATTCAAAATCTTCACACACAGTAACAATTTCAGCACTTACACTACCACCAAGTGAATTCTACTCATCTTTGACGGATCTCCAAGCCCCAACAATGCCAAATAACTTCTTTTCCCCCTTATACAGAACATAAAAATTCATACTTGGTATTTCAAATAATTTCTAACACTTCAAACTAGCTCAATTTCTAAATGCATCACATAATCAACCTAGTTTCCAATTTCTAGGATCATTATGCTTAAATCCTTACCTTTAATGCTAGTTTAACTAACTTAAATCCCTAATTTCTAGCAATCTCAAAAGGAACAACAATCGAGCTGAGGAAAAATGAATTTCAAAGTCATAAAATGATTAAATCACAAACCAATTAGTTAAAAAGGTTAATCTTACCTCCATTAAGGTTTTTCAAACTCCAAAACACCTTCTTTAAACTCCCAAATTCAAATGTGGGACGTGGGGTTCAAAGGGTAAAGCATAAGGATGTTTATCTTTTTTGTTTCAAATGGGCAGAATGCCCAATAATGCTTTATTTTTGCTTTATTACGCGCATCTATCGATAAATTAATGCATCTATTGATAGATTACCTTGAATTCCAAAAATTTTTCCCTCATCTATTGATCGATAGGCCCATCTATTGATAGATGGCACATGGAAAGTTCTCAAATTGCTCTTAAGTTCGTATTCATCAATAGATTCCTATCAATTGTTCTTATACCAATTCCCCCAAAATTGCTCATAGGTGACCATCTATCGATAGTCATGAATAATCTATTGATAGATGTTCTTCAAATTGCTTCCAATTGCTTTATGGCTTGCATCTATCGATCAATCTAGAACATTTATTGATAAATTGTGTCCAGAACATAAATTTCACAACTCAAAGTCTTCAAATTCATTTCTCTAAGTCCCCAATGCATTTTCACACCAACAAACATCTCAAATTTGCCATGTAACTCAAAATTCTTATACGCATACTCAGATGTAAATTTAAAGTCTCGCTTAAATTTCAAACCATACAATTCACCAATCAAACTTTAATATTTGTGGCCTAAGTACCATAGTTAATGTTCTTAAATACCAATATATACATAATAATATTATTAAAGGTCTCCAAACATGCCAAAAATTTAAAGTTATAGCCATTAAGGCATCACACATACCATTTTATTTTCCATATTAAAGTCAGGGGTGTTACATCCTCCCCCCCCCCCTTATAAAAATTTGTCGTTGAATTTAATTCAAACATAATAACTCAAGTTATACTGTAAATCTCAAAGAGATGGGGATATTTTGCTTGCATTTCCTCCTCGAATTCCCAGGTCGCTTCCTCAACCGAATGGCTTTGCCAAAGTAATGCCTTTGGAGCAAAGCTATTTTACTTGTCATCTAATATGGCTACAAGCTACTCCTCATAAGTAAGTCTACCTTGCAATCATATTGAATCACATGCGAAGGATCGAGAACATAATTATGAAGCATGGATACATGGAAGACCAAATGAACATCTGACAAATATGGTGATAGTGCCAAATGATAAGTGATTACGCCAGCATGTTAGAAGATCTTAAAGGGTCTAATGTATCTTAGGCTCATTTTTCCTTTCTTGCTGAATCTCCTCACTCCCTTAGTTAGTGAGACTTTCAAAAATACAAAGTCTCATACTTTAAACTCCAAAGGCTTTTGCTTATTGTCGGTGTATGACTTTTGTTGACTTTGGGTCGATAGCATTTTTATCTCTAATTGTGTGACCACCATTCGTAGCTTATTGGACCATCTTCGATGCCAAGAGTTTCCTCTCACCAACTTCAAGCTAACCAATAAGTGACTTACATCTTTAACCATATAAAGCTTCAAACGGGGCCATTCCAATGTTGGCCTAATAACTATTGTTATATGCACACTCCGCCACAAGCAAATAATAATTTCCAGAAACTCCAAAGTCGAGCACTATTGCTCTCAACATATCCTCGAGTGTTTGCATAGTGTGCTCGAATTGGCCTTCCATTTAAAAATAAAAGGCAATAATAAAATCCAATCTTGTGCTTAAGGCTTTTTGTAACCTTTTCAAAAACTAATTAGTGAACTACAGTCCTCTGTTGAACACTATTGTTACCGAAACATTACAGAGCCTTACAATTTCCTCAATATAAATTCGAATGTACCTGTAACGACTCGTTCCTCGATCTCTACTGGTGTTTGAGTCTTGCAAGAGAATCCACCAATTCTTGAACAAGCCTTAATTGAAACTTTTATTAATACATCATATTCATTCCACCAATTTATGTAATTGCTTTGAATCATACAACTCTTTGTAATAATGATTGGAACAAAAGTTGTTATAAATCGACTTAACTTTTATTCACATAATTGTAAAAAAAATACATCAAGGTTTATAATCTCTAAATGTACATTTTCATTGAGACTAGTGTCTATTTACAATGAAACATAATATGAACAGCTCGACCTCTAAAGTCAAAGCAACTCAGAATAGAGTGCTATGAGATGCTTTTACCTATCCCCGA
Source organism: Theobroma cacao (assembly GCF_000208745.1). Lineage (NCBI taxonomy): Eukaryota > Viridiplantae > Streptophyta > Magnoliopsida > Malvales > Malvaceae > Theobroma > Theobroma cacao. The sequence goes on from NC_030858.1 coordinate 27,449,953, forward strand.
TGGACAATATGTGCCAACGAATACACATTAGGCCGATCACTTATCTGTAAAAGGGAAGATAAGGGGGTGAGTCTCACAGACTCAGTGATCATCGGCTCCATGAGTAAGGAGTAAATGGGAAATAAGCTTAGAGCAGATAATTTGAAGGATAAAACCAGAGTATAAAATGATAACCTTATAAAACCAAATAACAGGTAAAGTATTTATGCCTTGCAAAAGTAATGTTGTGAAAATCATAGTGCAATATTTTCCTTAGAAAATAATGCCAAAATCAAAGCATAGTAAAATAGATTTCAATCATTGAAATCATTTATTTCCTTCATAAATACAAATGGCACTATAAACACACGCACGCTCCTAAACCATGTGGCATGTAAAAATAACCGAGTACATCCACATACATCAATTCATGATCAACATATAAAGCACTAAAAGCTTTCAATTAAAAAGGGGAGCTGTGGAAAAACAATATCTCCACCATGAGAAAGAGTACGAGTCTAAAAACTCTCAAAACTCTCAAATAGGTAATCATAGATAATCAACTTGTGGACCCTCTTCTATGTAATGACAATCCCGGAAACACCCCTCCACCGGATTCACAAAACCATGGCACTCTCAACAATGTTGGCCTACATCGGAGTAATCATGTGGTCGCAACCACGTACATCAACTCGTCACCCTGCCATGTATAACAACACATGGCCTTGCCATGTATAATTACAGACCGTGGGCTAGCCACTTCTAACAACTTATCGACGACCCAAGAAGTTCTCTAGTTAGAGCTCACTTGCGTACAAGGGTCACACTATCTCGACGTGACATTCTTCCTACTCTCGATGCTTTTGGTTTGTCAAAACCGTTTTCAAAATCAAATCAAGGTTTTCAAGAGTTTTTCTTTAAATCATTTGAAAACAAGGTTTGGCAACCTTTCAAAATTGTTTTTCACATTAAAATGCATGGTGCAAACATTTGCACAAAGTTCGAACTAAAATCGGCTCACAAGAATTTGCATTTAAGCCATTTATCAAGTGCAATTAACTATGCATGTTACACAAAGATATACAGATTTGATGCAAAACATTGCAAAAGAGCTTGTTTCCCAGTTTCTAAAAGACTTTACATATATCATATATATATATATATATATATATATATATATATATATATATATATATATATAGTATACACAAACAACTTTCAAATCAATTTGCATTCACAAATAACTATTGTTTCTACTAGCTCATGCTTTCCACAAAAGCAGTGTATAAATCATTCCAAACCATGTATTCAAATCACTTATCATTTTCTAACAACTCATGCTTTCCATAAAGGCATTGAATAATACTATACATACACTTTGATATAGCATAGAATCTTTTAAAATTGACACCCTCTACTCACCCTACAAAGGCAGGATGTTACTTTGCCACTAATATTTCCTCAAATGCTTACTTTATCCTTGCAACAATAATCCTTGCTTTGTCAACTTCTTGACATCATTTCAATCCAATACATTTAATAAGCTTTGCTGCCATTATATTCTACACTTGCTGTTCGTATTTATTTCTACACTTTCATCTCTTATTCTTAAGAGATAACCGTTTACACTAAATCCTTACTATAAACTTTTCAATTACATAAACCTGACAACTTTTTTATGACTTCAAATGCCCATGTCAATCCTTCTACTAACATTTGTCATGTTCAAATTGTTATTTCCACATTATTAATCGCATATAAAATAACAACTATAAATCCGATTTCACCAAGTAATTTCTAAGCTTGTATGCACCATTATTCACATTTAACATGCTGCCACTAAGCACAATATCAATTTCCATTCATGTTGCACCAATATTATTCATATTGCACCAACATTCTTAACCTTTGTAAATCTTTCAAAACAACATATGTCCCCAATTTCTTTTTCAAGCTTTCAACTAGCATACTTGTTTCCTAACCGTACTTAAGGCATCATACAACCATTTCGCATTGCATGCCTTACCTTTGTGATGGCTTGGATCTTGCATGCAACTTTAATATTGTTCCAAAGTTTTAATCATCAAGTTGCCACAATAACTTACAAATAAATTCCCAAGTTTTCCTACCAACCGTAGGATTAAAAATGTAAGATAATACTTACCCTTTTTCTTTATACTTCAAATCCACCGTTCACAATAGCTTAGTTACATGCATGTAGCTATATCCTTTCCAATCAAGTTAATCTTTGCTGCCACAAAACATTTCTCATTGTTACCAACCCATTTTCAAAGAATATTCAAGCTAAAACCACAATCCTTACCTTGTTTCTCATGTCTCTTGAGACCAAGTTTTACACCTTCATTAACACTCCACGATTTCACTCTTGAATGTTGAAGACTTTTTGGATGGTAAAATATCAAAACTCTAAAAGATAGTGGAAGGAAACCTCACGGTTCCTTTGGATCTTCTCCAAAACCAAGCCCTCATTTGATTTCTTTTTTCCACTATTTTCTTTCTCTCTTTTAGGTGGAGTTTGCAAGAACTACGTTCTTTCTCTTCTTCTCTCTCAAAGGCAAGGTTTTGCCTAAGTTCCCAAGCCATTTCTCTTTTCTTTTTCCTTTCTATTGATTATTTATTTAGCCACCCTCATGGACCAATCACAATACATGCACACATTCACCTTTTATTTCCATGTGGCCATTCTGCCAACTTATAAGATTTCAAGCATCCAATTTCCTTTCTTTAACATTGGTTAGAAATCCTCCTTTACTATCCATATCCATTCTTTAATCTATCTTCATGCATTCTTAATGCCTGTCCATTTCATCCACCTTACTTATGTCCAATAGCCTTTCATGCATTCTCCTACATTATTTCTCATTTGGCCTCCCATTTAGCCAATAACATTACATGCATATATATTTCCTTTCTTTTAGTCCAACATTGCCATCAAGTGTCCTTCATGCAAAAATTCTCTATGCTTTCTTTAACTAGTAAAATCACTTGCATATTTCACCTTATGCGTTTGTCTCCTTCCTTTTTCTTTGTCACATGGTGGGGGTCCCACATGTTCCCCACTAATATTACACCTTTATATGTCATCTTTTGCATGTAATAGTATTGTCACATGTATGTGCCAATCTTCCACATAATCACATTTTCCATGACTAATTATTTTCTTTTCATCCAATTTTGCATGTGACCAATAATTTCTCTATCTATATAATATAATATAATATAAATTACTAAAATATTATTGTATTTAGGTCATCCAAAAATTCTATTTTTGGTCTCCCCTACATAGACTTAACCTATCTCTCGCAAGATGTGACCCATTCCTGTATTGAATTTATTTTAATATTATTTTATTCCAAACTAAACACTTAGACACATACTCAACTACGGCTTTCTTTAACCCGGACCACTAGTAAATAGACTTCAAGTCATGATACATCTTAATGGCTCTTGGGTGTTTGGCATAGGCCATAATATGAGCCTCCTCTAGTACTTCCTCTCTTAAACCATCCAAATTCGGTACATAAACTCGCGATCGATTTCTAAGTAAACCATTAGTGTCGTAAACAAGTTCCTAAACTTTATCTTCACTCATGCCTCTAAAGATTTTCATTAAAAATTCATCCTGATTTTAGTCATCTTTAATTTGATCCATAATTATCAGTCGAACTCTAAAGTGCGCCAATAAGGCATCTAAATCATTAACCTTAAAGTGTATCCCCATATTGCCCAAATTACACAAATTCTGCACCAACAACCTTCTTTCCACGGTCACATGTGCTAAACTACCCATCGATTTCGGCTCAACGAATTTGCCACCACATTTGCCTTGCCAGGATGGTAGAGTATAGTGTAGTCATAATCTTTCAACAACTCTAAACACCTACGCTACCTCAAATTCAAGTCTTGCTAATTAAATATATACTTTAAGCTTTTGTGATCAGTTTATATTTTTAAGGCAAACAAGATGGCTACCATTTCCAGATCAGTGTAGGATAGTTTTGCTCATGTCTCTTGAGTCATCAGGAGGCATAAGCTATAACTTTCCTATGTTAAATCAACAAGTAGCCTAACCCATCGCAGTAAATGGTATAGCCTCCAAATCCACATAGTAGGCTTAACACAGGTACGGAAGTGAGACAAGCTTTAAGTCTTTGAAAACTCGTTTCACAAGCATCAAACCAATCAAATTTAATTCCTTTCTAAGTTAATCTCGTCAGAAAAGATGAAATCTTGGAAAAGTCTAGGACAAAGCCTCTATAATACCCAACCAAAAGTTAATCTCTATTACAGACATTGGTCTTGGCCAATTCTCCATAACTTTTATCTTATTGGGATCAACTTGCACCTTTTGCTTAAACACAATGTGTCCCAAGAAACTAACTTTATTCAATTAGAATTCACACTTCAAAAATTTAGGATATTATTGATGCTCTCTAAGCATCTGAAGCACAATTCTCAAGTGCTACGCATGCTTTTCCAAGCTCTTAGAATACACCAAGATGTCATTTATAAATATAACCACAAATCAATCCAAATACACCTAGAAAACTTGGTTCGTTAAGTTCATAAAGGCTACAAGGGCATTAGTGACATAACTTCCACGGATGCGAGACTACTATGTCCATAGATCATAAATGAAGATTTTTTTGGAAGTTTAAACTTCACTACCCTATAATGGTGATCCACCTTAACAAAACAGCTAACCAATCCATTCCCAAAATCACATTAAAGTCTGGAGTCAACAACAACACCAAGTTAGCTAAGGTGTTTTTATCCTTAATACGAACTACATAGGACTTATACACATATTCTGCCACAAACACTTCCTCTAAAAAGGTAGTCACAATCAAAGGCTCTTCCATATTACAATAAAATCGATCTAACTTTAGCACAAAATGTGGTGACACAAATGAAGTTGTCGATTTGAGATCAAATAGAGCCAAAGTTTCATTACCACAAATAGTTAATGTATATGTGACTATTGCATTCAAAGTCTAGGCGTCTTGCGGTGTTAAAGCAAACACCCTTGGTTGGCCTCCACTTGCATTACCCAATTGTGCTAGCCTAACTTGAAATGATGTGGATGCACCCTTTCCTTTATCAACCCTAACATTCCTCGCAGATTATGCCACCTTAGGTGGTGTAGTGGCCACTAGTTGCATATAACCACGGTTAACCGCAAACGATTGCCTAGGTCTAGTGCAATCTTTTATCAAATGTCCAAACTGATCACACTCAAAACTAATCCAGCTACTTGATGGCACAATCCACCATGTGCCTTGCCACAATTATTACAAAGAATGCCACTCTATCTGGGGCCCAAACCAGATGCTATACTAAAATAATCTTACCAAGTAAGAAGACTAAACGAATCACTACCCTACAACGATTTAAGTGTCAGAGTGGTTCTTTCTTGGCCCTGATGGCCTAAAAATTGGACTCATAGTCACCTTGAACTCCCTTCAATCCTATTGGCCTTTTGTTGGAGCTCTTCGACCCTTGTTTCTCTCCATCATAGTATCCATGCTCCTTGTCTCAATCAACCTAGCCACATCCACCACTACAGTGACGGAAGCAAACCTTTGGGTGGCAATGACCTAAAATAGCAACTCAATCAAACCTCTAACAAATCTCTTGATCCATTTCTCTTCTATCAAGACTAAATTAGGAGCATACCTAGATAATTAGGTGAGTTGGACATCTTACTTGGTCACCAACATGTCTAGGGTCTAAATCAAGGTCTTAAACTCCTATGCCATGGTGTCTCTCAGTCTCTTAGGCAGAAAGCAAACCAGGAAAGCTTGTACAAACTCTTCCTAAGTCATCAAAGTTGAACCATATGGCCTACCTCTCTTGAGGGATATAAACTAAATTCGCGCTACATATTTTAGTCTAAACTCCAATAGTTCTACTAACCACCAAGTGGAGCATCCCAATGTAGTACATATACACTCCATATCCTCCAAAAATCTCTACAAGTCTATTTTCACATCTGATCTAGTAAACAATAAGGGTTTAAGTTTCATAAAGTTCACCAAGGATACTTTAATGATTTTCTTCTCATACTTAACATGAAGAAGATACTTTGGGTCTTGTGAGCTAGAATCGACCCACTCTTCAAGTGGTTTCTCACCCCTACTATGGAATTCTATGAACTTTTGTGCCAAACTTTGCAACCTTGCTATTAAATCCTTTAGGGTGATGCCTCCACCAATCGGATGATAGTCCCTTGGCCCCTTAAAACTGTCATCATGATGCACCTCACTAATATCCACATTTTTAGTATGTCTAATGGCTTGGCCTCTATCGCAACTCCTAGACAAAGATGCTTATGGTCTCCTAGTAAACTTGTCTGAGGCATCTTGCTTTCCATAGCCTTTGAGGCGACTCTCATCCTAGGCGACATCTTGTACTTAGATGAAACAAACACCAACACAAAATTTGAAATTTGTAGTCCAAAATTCAAAGTTGGAAAATGGTTAGCTTACTAAGGACTTGGGAGTTAATGTAGCCTCTCGCGCATGATTTGTGCTGCAGTCATAAACCATGAACAAGATTCTATACTAATCTTGACACCCCACTGACATACATAAAATGACATAAGACAAACTAAAACCTAGGCTCTGATACAAACTTTGTAACGAACAAAACTCGGGGGCCATAATCGATGCACAAATCCAATAGGCGAAGCCCATGAGACTCGAGCAAGCCTCAGAAATTTTAATTAAAATAGATCACAACATATACTCCAAAGAGGCTCACAATCACAAAATATACATCACAAACTTGATTTAAATATTCAAAGTTTACCCCTTAGCACTTAACTAATACAAAGTGTTGATACATAAATTTTAGCAAGCCATTCGTTAGCAAGCATAATGGGTTTGTCCCACACAACCATTAAACAAAGTAAACAGCATCATAGTGCCTACATTACATGAAATAGAGCATAACACAAAAACCAAAAACCAAAAGCGAAAAGGTGACTAGACAATCAAACTCAGTAGAGTGGACTTGTCAGTTGAAGAATGCCTACCAGATGCCAAAATGTCTGTTTAAGAGATAACGCTAACCACTCGAAATATTGCAATCTATTTATCAGCACAATTGTATAAATGATTAGGGTGAGTCGTCCATATACTCAGTGAGTGGAAGCCAAAATACATTGTAAGTAAATTGTGCAAAGGCAAGTAAAAAGACACATTCACAATATAAACAAATCATAGACCAAACTCTTCTAACAAAGACGACATATGAAAAGTTTCCTTATGGGACACCTATCGAGGCTTACCTTCGTTGCCATCCTAATGGCACTTTCATTAAACTCATTCAGTCCATCGTATGACCATTATTTATGCACATCTAGTTAACTTACCTTGGAAATCATCTCCAATGCTAAATCTTTAGGCATCTCATTGTTTATTGGAGCTCAATATCAAAACAAACATATTTTTCTTACCTTAAAGCTTTACAAAATAAATGTTTATTCATATTTCGTAAATACATCAATAATCAAATAATCAATTACAGTATCATGTTATTCAGAAATCGCATAACCATAGTCAAAGTATAGTCAATGAATGGTACTCCTTGGATGTAATCAAATAAATGTACACTAGCCAACTGACAGAATCAAATCACGTACGGTGCCGAAGCAACCAATGAAAAGTCAAATCATACTCAGTGCCGAAGCAACTAGTGGAGGTTCAAATCACACCTAGTGTCGAAGCAATTGATAGAGGTTTAAATCACGCTCATTGCTAAAGCAGTTGGCGAAGGTTCAAATCATGCTCAATGTCAAAGCAATTGACAAAGAATCAAAGTCACAAGGGTAAGACACCACTCAACCACAATCAAATCAACGTCCGAAATTCTCAACCATTGGATGGAACACATAATCAAACCCAAGGCCATCATACCATTAACATCTCATATATTCAATCTCTTATTACACAATCATTGCATTAAGGAATGTCCAATGCTTACTTAACTCAATGTACAGTCTATCTGTCATTCATTCATCAAAGTTACCCATTTTCAAATCATATTCAGCTAGTTTCCTCAAATCAATTCAAAATCAGAACAATACCTAACCAAAGGCAAAATTCACAATTCAGAGTCAATCACTAGCCTAAGCATGATCCTTTTAAGCAACACAACAAATATAACACACACAATAATGTTTATGTACATATATATATACATACATATATAGCTCTTAGCTTACGAATTAAAATGCCGACTCCTAGTGACAATTTAAGCAATTTCGATGCCATAAAGTGAATTCTACTTGTCTTCAATGGATCTCTAAGGCCTAACAATGCCAAATAACTTCCTTTCCTCTTTGTACAAAACATAAAAATTCATACTTAGTATTTCAAATAATTTCCAGCACTTCAAACTAGCTCAACTTCTAACTACATCACATAATCAACCTAGTTTTCAATTTCCAAGATCAATATGCTTAAATCCTTACATGTAGTGTTGGTTTAACCAACTTAAATCCCTAATTTCTAACAACCTCAAAGGGAACAGCAACCAAGTTGAAGAAAAATGAATTTCAAAGGTATAAACCGATTAAATCACAAACCAATCTATTAGAAAGGTCAATCTTACCTCTATTAAGGTTTTTCAAACTCTAAAACACCTTCTTCAAGCTCTAACATTCAAATGTGGGACATGGGGTTCAAATGGAGAAAGCATGGGAGTGTTTTTCTCTTTTGTTTAAAATCGGCAAAACACGCCTAAGAATGCTTTTGTTTTTGCACTATTGCATACATCTATCGATAGATTAATGGATCTATCAATACTATTGATAGATAAGCCCATTTGTCATTAGATGGCACTTGCATGGTTCCCAAATCACTCTCGGCTTCTTGTCTATAGATAGATTCTGTGAATCTATTGATAAATCTTATACCAATTACCGCAAAATTGCTCACGGGTGGGCATCTATTGAAAGTCACGAAGAATATATCCATAGGTGTTCTTCATATTGATTCTAATTGCTTTTTGGCTTGCATCTATGGATAGATCATGTGGAACCTAAATTTTCACAACTTAAAGTCTCTAAATTCATTTCTCTAAGTAACCAGTGCATTTTCATTCCAACTAACATCTCAAATTAGCCATGTAGCTCAAAATTCCTATACACATACTCAAATGTAAATTCAAAGTCTCACTTAAATTTCAACAATCAAACTTTAATATTTGTAGCCCAAATACCATAGTTAATGTTTTCAAATACCAGCATAAACATAATATTATTAAAGGCCTCCAAACATGCCACAAATTTAAAGTCATAGCCATTAAGGCATCACACATACCATTTCATATTCCATATCAAAGTCGGGGGTGTTACAATATAACTTTGAAGATATCAACTTTTTATGAGAGTAAATTTAAAATATAAGAAATAAAATATCATCAAGTTCTAAGCAAACCTAAGAAGGATACCTTTGAAACCATTTATTTTTACCTAAATTTGCTAACCTCAAATAGAATTACTATATGGAATCCCTTTGCTTTCAACCCAAGCCCCCCCAAAACGGTTTGCAATGATAACTTTATGTATAACTAATTTTTACTTAACCTAGAATTCACCATAGTCGACTTTAGAACGCAAAAACATACTTGATTTTGCATCCTTAATTTGACAGTGGAAACCATACTGATTAGAATTATTTTTGGGATTCAACGCGATACAATTTTTCTTCTTTGATCTGTAACTCTTAAATGAGTGAGATTTTTAATATTTTTGTAGACAAGAGAAAAGACTTAATCTTACTTTATATAGTGAATTCCTAATTCGACCCATTGTAAGATTCAGGGTTTCTAACATAGGCATACACTATTAAAATCACACAAAATCACTACAAAATATAAGACTTTTACCGATGAAAAATTCTGTCAGCAACTCAATTTATATAGAAAATGTTGATGAAAATTTTCGTTGGCATTTAATTGGTAATACCATTGTCAGTAAATGCCATTTCATCGATACTTGAAGATTTTGTCAGTACTTTCTGATGAAATTTTTTGCCAGCATTTGCAATTGGTCAAGCATCCAATCCATCTAAATTATTTCTAGTCAGTATTAGGTAACATCCATTGGTAAATTTTGTTGGTATTATTCTGACGAATTTTACGACAGAATTGTTGATGAAACTATGAGTTTCAAATTGTGGTAAATTTTATCAGTAATGTTCTCTACTCCATCAGTAATGAGGTTGATTCGATTGGTGATCCTAAGTCATTTTCATTAGTGAAAACAAAAATTATGTTAGAAATAACGTGAAATACAAAAAGATATTTTCCATAAAAATTGAAATTGGTTGGTTCCTACTGCTATTTGAAAAGAATAATACAAATACAAATAATTAATAATTTGAAATATTACAAATATTTATAAAAATATTTTTATTAATAAAAAAAGAATACAAATTGTATTATTTTTATTACTATCAATAAAAAATACTAATAAAAAAACCTACAATCTATCTATTGCCATCATCCATTGGTTGAGTCTCCTCAATATTAAAAGGGTCCAAACACTCTGATGAAGGTTTGACATAGGCTGTCGACCACATCACGCACTAAAGGATTTGTTAAACACTATACTCCAAGTTTCTTACGTGCTTGTTCATGTTGGAGACATCTTCCTTAAATGTCTCATAGCCCTTGGGATTTTGTGGAGGATCGTGCATGACATTGGCGAAAGGGGTTGGACTATAAGTGAACTTCGTCATCTGAGCTGCATCAAGTATTGGTGTAGTTGGCACCATGGTGCCAAATCCGTAGATGTAGGTCCATGTGTTCTTCGCCCTTCTAATAATAGTCAACCACGCTTGCAAATTAAACTCCATATAGGACAATGGCTATTAACTATACTTCTATGATAATATAGAAGTATATGTTTCTTACAAAAATAAAATAAAATGGATTAATTTGTAATTAAATTTGTAAACAAAATATAAAATTATAACAAAATAAAAGACTTCATTTTTATAATTACTTACATTAACAATCATGGGCTTGTTGTCCACATACTCTCTGCTACCCTTATTTCGCTTATGGGTGTAGTGGAACAACTTAGAGAATGTCACCAGTCTCTGCATTGCCTTTGATTGTAAGACAATCAACTACATCCATATTACAACTTAATATATGCAAATATATTATGGAAAGTCAAGAACAGGTACCCTTCTCTTAGTATGCACAGCAAATGACAAGGAACCACTTGTGTGTTTCATTATGCTACCTTCTTTCTCTATTAAGCAATTTTCCTTGGCCATCTAGGATCGACTCTGCCACTCATCGATGCCCCAAACATTATCGATGAGGGCATCCCATACATGTGTAAATGAAGGTGGCACCATTGCTGGTGAAAGAACTAAAGTAGTCGCTACTATTGTCAACGATGGTACAAGAAGAACCATCGTCTCAATGGACGTTGACATCGGTGATGGTGGTGGTAAATGCTACTCAACTGAAGCAGCTACAAACCTCAACCATCCTTGGTCACTAAAATGGTTGTACTTAACCATAGCTGAACGATTTGCCAAAAACAAAATACATTTTGAGAATTGAGTTTGTCTTAATTCTTCAGTACATACATCATCAACATAGCTTAATAAACAAAATATCCAAATGCTCAGAAAGTGTTGTTTATATTAGACATATGCCCTTAAAAACTATTTTTTATTATTTATTTATTTATTAGATAAATAAATTATTGCATCAATTATTGATTTCATATATATTACATTTTAATGGGTATTTTATTATTTATGACATATATGATGTGATCATAAATTAGTTGGTAACATTATGGAAAAATTATGCTAATAGTTGAGGAACTATTAAATGGAGAATTATAAATTTTCACTTCCTTGTGTGTCAAAATTGTTGAAGGTAAATGTGACAAACTATTTAAAGTCTACACTCGTTTGCCAAAATAGTTGATCACTTGTTTTGCCAATGTGAAAAGACTTTGAAGGTGTGGAAGTTATGGTGCAATATTTGGGGGCTTACTTGGTGTACCCTAAGGGACTCCTTGTCTTTTTTCCTCGGGTGGAATGGCTGGATAATGCTAGGGGCGAGAATAAGATTTAGAGCATGGCTTTCTTTTTGATCATATAGACAATTTGGCTTATGAGGAACAGGATTGTGTTTAATGGCAAAATTTGGTACTTGAGCCAAGCTTTCGAAATGTCTAAACTAAGGGTAGGATGATGGGCTAAAGCCAAGTGGCCGAATGATAATCCATCGGTGCTGGAAGTGTTAAGGTTCCAAGTTAATGCTTATAGTCAGAGGGAAGTTACCAAGGTTAAACTAATGTTGAGTTGGCAATCATTGGCTAACAATAAGCTTAAATTTAATACTGATGGAGCATCCCAAGGGTGTGTTGACTACATGTGTTTTTGATGATAACAAAACATTCCTCATTTATTGATGTCTAACCATATTGTTTATACGTGTAGGAAAAAGCTTAAATGTCTTAATATAATTAGTGTTTGAAAGTAAGCCAAGAAGCTTGTTGAGTTAAAAGATCATTTAATCAGTTAAACAAGTAAAAAAGAAATGATGCAATGAAGACAAATAAGTTTTGATCAATTAACAAGAGGCTTCAATCAGTTAAAGCATCATTAGGCACTATTCCAAAGACTAGCAAAAAGATTTAACTAGTTAACACAAGATTTAATTAGTTAAGAGGGTACTGGACTCAAAATAGAAGGTTATTAATTGGTTAACCAAACTGGTTAATCGATTAAAGGTCCAACTTGAAGTACCTAAAAAGCGCCAAAATTCAAAATCAAAATGAAGTTGACCATTGAAAGGCACCAAGTCAAAAATTCAAATTCAAAAAATTTTACTCGATTGAAGTTTATTTCAATCAGTTAACGTTGAAGGAAAAGAAGCTTCAATTAGTTAAAAGAAGGATTAATCAATTCAAAGGAAGCTAGTGAAAAACAATGCTTAAAAGAATCCGATGACAAAAATTTCTTAATTGGTTAAAGCCCCCTTTAATCAGCTAACTCAAATGAAGAAAACTACCAAACAGAAAAGCTTTAATTGGTTAAAGCTCACCTTAACCAATTTAAAAACCACTGCCAACAAATTTAAATTTCAAAGCTAAAAAATAAAATAACATCTAGGTTTGCCCCAAAACTATTTTTAATGGCTAGAATCTATCCTCCAAGTATTTAAAAGGTTTTAAATAGTCAAAAATGGAGAGAGAAGCTATCCAAAGTGATTTTGAGCTTAGAATATTATAAAACCTTTTTTTTACACTTGTATTTCACTCCCATCCTTTGGAAAAGTATTTGAGCTTGAACTTGTACATCTTAGATTAGCTACATGATTAATTGCACTTCATCTTATTCTTATTTCTTGTTTGATTAGAGTGTGCAAGGCACTTTAAGTGTTTGTTGTAAGGGTTTAAAGCTATGGTTAAAAGCTCACATTGTAAAAGATTGCTGGAAGTTGTTAATTCCACTAGCTTTCATAAAGTTGGGTTGAAAATCCTTGATTGGAAATATCAAGGTAATGGATATAGGTAAGGTGGATTGAATCACTATAAATATTGAGTTTTGTCCACTTCTCTTAACCTTTCTTTCCTTTTTGGTCCTTAAAGAATGCTAGAGAAGGGTGAATATCACTTCTAAAAATTGTTTTAAAGTCAACTATTTCTTTTTAATCCTCCTTTCCTTTTCTGCCTTGTCATTTAACTTTTTATCAATCCTCATAAGCAAATTGATGATCATTTCATTAGGAATAGAGGGATGACTTGCTTTAGATGGAGGGGTTGAAGGATTTTAAGCACTTGCTGTTCCTAGTGCACCTTTGATGAATTTGATACACTCTTTGCTAGCAAGTTTGTACCTCATCTTTTGAAGACCCCTTAGGAAGATACCTTGATCCTTGTTCAATGTCTAGTCAGCTTGGTATCTAATACTCCATATTCCCTCATTCTCTCAATCATATATCTAGCAACATTTAAATGGAGTTCATTTCCTACAAATTCCATCAACCAAATATCTTGAGAGTTGACATAGCTAAAGCTGTTATTGCTCCTTCCATGAAGTGTGGAGGCAAGGAAGTAGTAGAGAGTCCTCATTTGGACATTTTTAATGTCACTAGCATAACTTTTACCATGGTATTTTTTCTTTTTCCATAATATTTGATTATTTACAGTTTGGATCATCATGCCCAAGAGCAAATTGTCCACATAATCAACTCAATCAAGGCTCAAATAAAATAAGTTTAAAAAGTTTTAAACTAGTACTCGAACTAATTATTAAAGACTTAATCTAGATTATTATTGAAATTTATAGATTAGTATTATAAAACTTCAACTATATATATTTCAAATTTTACACTATAAAAACAATTATTTATATATAATTGTTATTTTAGAAAACAAGTATTCACATACAACACACACAAGTTGAGCAAAAAACAAAATACAACATTCACATGCGTGCATGCGCGCACACATGCACATGCACATGCACATGCACACGCACACGCACATGCACACACACACACACACTCACACACATATATATAGAAAGGAAAGTCATATGCTCTTATTCAAAATTGTGCATGATGTTCTTTCGTAGAAATAAAATCATAAAACACTATATGAATAAAAAACTTCAGTAATTTCTGTCTTAATGTAGACAACAAGATTATTTGCAAGAAACTTGTCACAAACCAAAACCCGGGCCATGATCGACACATGGACCCAATAGGCATAGCCCACTAAGCCCAAGCAAGCCTCTCTACGTTAACCCATCAGTAGTCTATCTATCACTTCTTTTTCTTTAAGATCTAAGACTCGTGATTTCTAATAACAATTTCTTCAAATTTAAAACGTGAAAATCAAGTACATACAAAGTTCATAACAAATCTCACAATTTATATTAAACCATCACATATAAACATACAACTGACCCTTAACAACCAACAAAGTGACTCTGGGCGTGGATGCTATCATTGAAAGTCGTAGTGAACTTACCGAAAGATGAATAGGAGGGAGCACCTCGACCTAGGATCCAACTACCTTCGATCCTGAAAACTAAAACATGAAGTTGAAAAGAATGAGTATAAACCCAGTGAGTGAACATAGAAAGGGAACAAGCAAATGATACGGAAGATCTTTAGAAAACACGATGCACTTGTATTGAAACCATGCCATTTTTATATCATAAACAAAACTCGATGCCATGCTATTTTTCAACTCAATTTGAAAACATTTAAGAATACAAACTTTCAATATACAATTCAATCACATTTCATTTTCTAAAAATCACTACTCTATAGGACAGGTGCACATGTGTGTAAAAATTCATGTATACATTATGTATATATAAATATATAGATAATTCAAACATACACCAAAGTCATCCCCACACTAGCCACCACGGCTCCACACATACACCCGCCAACCTCAACTCAGCTCATGTGCACTCCCACACCGCATATCGCTAATATCCTCATGTGCACTCCCACACTACACATGGCATATATCATCATCATGTGCTCTCCCATACTGCACATGGCACATATCATCATCATGTGCTCTCCCACACCACACATGGCATATATCATCGGCATGCGCTCTCCCACACTGCACACTACTGGCACTGTCATGTGCACTCCCACACCACACACGCACAGTTATAATTATCATTCAACATTACATTTCAATGCATGTCACACATAACAACATGCAACAAGAATCTTTGCATAACAATACATCACATGCCACAATTCAATTGGGAATTCACATAATATTTCAAATACGTAATTCATCACATTATATGTTTAAAAACGTAAAAGTATCACTTGTGAAAAGCTTATTCCTGTGCATAAATTTTAAAAAAGTCAACCAAGGATATGCTAGTATTTCATTCAACACATATGCATTTGTTCAAAACCTTTTAAATGCAAGTTCACTCACCTTAATAATGTCACCTTACAAAACTAGCACCCACAAGATGCTAATCGAAGTAAATCCTAAAATACCATCAGAACCTATATTTACAATTAAATCATGACAGCCTCAAATAAGTCATGATTTGAACTTAAAAATTCTAACAAATATACACTAGCTAAATTGCATTTTAACCTAACATTTAATCTAGAATTCTAGTCTAATTCACAAACCCATTAAATTGACTATTCAAATTTCAGGTTTTTTTAACTTGATGAGCTTGGAGGCACAAAGATCAACAAAAACCTAATATTTTCAAAAAAAAGAATTTGAAGAAATTAGGAAATAAAATCTGAAAATATAACCATAAATTCAAAAATTTCAAGAGCTGAAAATATATACCTTTTGGCTTTAAAAATGAAGATTTGAAGCTGAAAACTCAAGTGTTAATGAAGGTGGAGCAGAAATAGAAAATGAAAGAAAGAAAGAAAGATTTTTCTCTCTCTCTCTCTCCTAAGGTTTAGCTGTGCTGAAAAATGGGGCTAGAAGCTGTGGTTTTGATGCACAATAAGGCAGGAGAAGGAAGAAGTAAGAAAAGAAAGGAAAGGAAAAAAAAGGAAGGAAAAGAAAATGAAAATTTTGATTTCCATAGTGGTAAGTTGAAAATGGTGTTTGAGCATGAAGGAGAAGAAGAAAATATCTTTTGGGTGGATAAGAACCGGTCATTGGAGAAGAAGATAAGAGTCAAAGCTTCCTTTGCAAGCTTTGACCAAACTAAAGGCAAAATTACCATTTTACCCTCCAAGGTTTTTCCCTTTTTAATTAAGTCCTACCATAATCTTTTAATTCCAATTTCTTTCTATTTTTCCTCCTTAACACTTGTACCAATAAAATATCAAGTTTGCACTTCAACAAGGTACCACCATAATATTTAAATATATACTTATCCACGTTAACTTTATTTAACAAAAACACGCGGACCCCACTAACGTCATTTTTCTCTGAAATTCCCTCGTTCTTCTTCTCCCCCACTTAGATTGACTATATACTCCTCCTTCATGATCAATTTTGACATCGAATAAAATATTAATATTTTATTATTATTTATTAATAAAATATTATTTTGTTTCAAAATTTTTCACTTGTCTTCTTGGTACCCAAAATGTCTTATTATGCCCCGATTCACTTCTAAATCACTTTTTATCTTGCTAATTCATCTTCAATAAAAATATTTTTATTTAATTATTATTTCTTCACGTGTGAAATATTTTATTTCAAACTATGTCTTTCACCCTTCATCACTTTTAAATGCTCTAATTAACCTCAATTGGCATCCGATAAGCTTTATTAGCCAACATATCAAAGTACGGAGTGTTACAAAACTCATCCTATGTTTTATTGCAAAGCTTAGTTTTAATAATTTTCAATGCTAATAATGCTCTTTTAGTGAGTGAAAGAAGTACATGAAACAAACTTTTGCAAAAGAAAAACCTTAACGAACTAAATTTTAGAATTTAATTATATTATACCAATTATTCTCATTATGATTTATTTTTATTTTTTCTTTTTAATTATTAATTAATAGAATACAATGAGCCAATTTAATTTGAAAGGAAAAAAGGCATATCTTAGAAAACATTAGGTTAGGTCATTTTGAGTTATTACAAGTTCTTTCAAGTTTCATATAGTTGATTTTAATCTAAACCCTTTTAAGAGATAAAATTCTTTCAGGTTTGAATTTTTTTGAATTTCAATAAATTTTTCAAAAAGAATGGACCCAAACTTACTTCAAATAGATTATAAGACGACTTGCTTGAGTTAAAAGGTAGGTAAGAAAGTGAGTGGTGTGTGGTGGGTGCCTTCAACACTGTATTAGATGATACAAAGAGGGAAAATTGTTCTTTTATAAGGCATGCGGTAGAGCAACTTAGGAACTTTATTCAAGAGGTAAAGTTGACTGATTTGCCACTAGTGGGAAAGAAATTCACATTGTTTAAGGGGATACAAAAGGAAGTAGCCTTGATAGGATCCTTATTTCATCTAACTGGCTAACAATTTATGTTTGCTTGAGACAATTTGCTTTGAATAGGTCATTATTGATAATTCTATTTTATAAAATTATTTTAGTCCAATTTTGTTATTGAATGTTAGCTAAGTCCTTAATTTTTAATTATAATTTAGTTATTTTTAGTTGTTTTTATTGTTAGTTTATTTTTAAGTGAGTTATTTTAATTTTATGTTTATTTACTTTAATTTGGCTATTATTTATTAGTTTTTATGTTTTTTGTAGGAATTAAGGGAATTGAACTTAATTTTGAAAAGTAAGGTGTTTGAAGGACCCAGAATTCTACTTGCATATGCTTTAGTGTTTTAACCTTAACTCGCGCTACAAGACTTCAAATGATGAGATTCTTAGACCATTGGAAAGCTAAGAGTTACAGCTACAATTTTCATGAGACTACTTTAGGGTTGCGAGAATGCCAATCTTAAAGCTGACAATTGATGTTTAGGCTTCATTACACTTTTAAACCCAATAATTACAATCAGTAGGCTAACTGAGGGAATTTTAGGTTAAGACTTTTAGTATAAATAGTATGTTTTAGTGGAAATTAAAGAGACAACTATTGGAGATTCAAGAGGCTGAAAGTTGAAACAAAAACTCGAAAAGCAAGCTGCAATCAATCATTTTATTTTCTTCTTTAGCTTTTATTTTTCTTGTTACTCTCAATGGTTAAAATTTATATAATATTATTTGTCTTCGCAATTATGGATAGCTAATTTTTTTTTCTAGGATTGCAATTGAACTCACATATAATCTAAATTTTTATCTCTTTCATGCTTATCTTTAATAGGATTTGAATTTTTTATTTCAATTTATTCTTAATGCTTTTAATTGCCTGATCATCAATTATATATATTTGGGAACCTAAACAAACTTGGGAAAGGGAGTTTAGTGTAGACTAAAATTGAAATAACAAATGATCATATTAATTGATTTGCATATAGGATAGGAATATACCTAAAGGTCATATGTAGCCAGATTAGAACTTAAACATAATGAGTCTATTTTAATTTCATTTCACATAGGGATATAGTGTTTTGATCAAAATATATATTTTTATAAGATGAATCGAGAGACCTTTATAAATAATTGAGTACTTTAGGTTAGCCATTCAACCTATTGAAATAAGTTGAGGAAGAGAAGTAATATTTAGATGAAGTGTGAGGGATATTGTAATCCTAGGCTCGTTTAATTTGATATTTACCCAAGTTAATATTACTTTGATCTTTATTTTTACTTTAAATTTTGGTTAATTAGCTTTAGTTATTTGATTTTGATTGTTTGGATAAGATTAAATTGTTCAAATTATAGTACTTACTAAAATTTTAGATTAATTCTCTGTCGGATCGATACTCTACTTACCATTATATTATCTTTTCAATACTTAAACTTGCTTAGGTAGAAATTTAACTAATAAGTTTTTGGCATCGTTGTCGGGGAATTATTTCTAAAATTTTTACTAATATTAATGCCAAACAATTTAGTCTTACTTCAAATTTTATTTTTATTGTTTTAACATTAGTTTTTGTTTGCTTACAGATATCTTTGATCATTGTATGCAAAGAAGAAATAACTTGAATCTTGTCCCTTTTGATCTTGAGATAGAAAGAACTTTTAGCAAATGTCAAAGGTAGAATTTGCAAGTTACAACTTTAAATTAGACAATGGCTAAAGATAACAACAACAATGGCAACGATGCCATTAATCTAGTTCCTGAAGAAAATAGAGCACTACGAGATTATGCTATTCCTCTTTTGCAAGGTTTACACCAAAGGTGTAGAAAACCTTCCATCAATGAAAATAATTTCAAAATTAAGCCAACTTACATTTAAATGATTCAGTCTTCAATCCATTTGGCAGGTTACCTAGTGATGATCTTAATTCTCATTTGGTGAATTTCCTGAAAATTTGTGATACTTTCAAATATAATGGAGTAACTGATGATACTATCAGATTGAGACTATTTCTGTTTTCTTTAACGGACAAAGCAAAAAGTTGGCTCAATTCATTGCCCAATGGGTCTATTACTACATGGGAGGACTTGGCTCAAAAGTTTCTTGCAAAATTCTTTTCGCCTACTAAGACTGCAAATATGAGGAACAATATAACCTCATTCACACAATTTACGGTGAATCCTTGTATGAAGCTTGAAAAAGATTTAAAGAACTACTGACAAGATATCCACATCATGGGATTCCTGATTGGTTGCAAGTTCAGACATTCAACAATGGGCTGGTTGGTTTAATAAAAACCACAATTGATGTTATTGCTGGTGTGGCATTAATGGGTAAAAATACTACAGATGCTAATAATCTGTTGGAATATATGGTCTCAAATAATTGACAATGGCCTTCAGAAAAGTCTGGTCCGAGAAAAGCTATTGGAGCCTATGAAATTAATGCACTTAGCATCCTAACTACACAAGTAACTACATAAGTGGCTGCACTATCCAAGAAGTTAGACACACTGAGAATTCATGCAATTCAAAATTCTTTTGTAGTCTATGAGATGTATAGAGATGGCCATTCAAGTGATCAATGTTCATACAATTCTGATTTAGTCCAATTTATGGGGAACTTTAACAGGCAGCAAAATAATCCATATTCCAAAACATATAATCCTGGTTGGAGAAACCACTCAAATTTTGCATGGAATAATAAACCAGGGCCTTCAAATCAAAAGCCCATCATGCCTCCGGGTTTTCAACAACAAGCTAGACCACCAATTCCTGAAAAGAAATCCCAAGTGGAAGAACTTCTCTTGCAATATATATTAAAGAATGATGTTATAATTCAAAACTACGGAGCCTCCTTGAGAAATCTCAACACCCAAAGGGGACAGTTTGCAAATTCCATCAATAATAGACACCAAGGTGCCTTACCAAGTGACACACAAATCAATCCCAAAGGTAAGGAACAATGTAAAGCAATCACTTTAAGGAGTGGAAAAGAAATTGAAGGGGTAAATGAAAAAGCAATTGAATATGTGAATGAACCTCCTGATGAGAAAGGAATGTGTGAAAAAACAATTGAAGTTAAACCTAAAGAAGATGAAAAAGCTAAAACTCAAGAGATTTCTCAAGTCATCCATCCTCCACAACCTTTTCCCCAAAGGCTCCAAAAGCAAAAGCTTGAAAAGTAATTTCAGAATTTATCAATGTCTTCAAGAAATTACATATAAATATTCCTTTTGCTTACACTTTGGAACAAATGCGAAGCTATGTTAAGTTCTTGAAGGACATCCTCTCTAAAAAAAAAGGAAATTACGTGAGTTTAAAACTGTCTCCCTTATAGAGAAATGTAGTGTAATTCTCCAAAATAAAATACTACCAAAACTAAAACATTAAGGGAGTTTCACAATCCCTTTGCACTATTGGTAATTTATTTTTGGCAAAAGCTTTTAGTGATTTAGGTACAAGTATAAATTTAATGCTTTGGTCAATTTTTGAGAAACTTGGTTTGGGGAAATACAAACCCACTTTTGTTACTTTGCAATTCGCTTATCACTCTTATGTCTACCCAAAGGGAATTATTTAAAATGTTCTTCTCCAGGTAGATAAATTTATTTTTTAGTTGATTTTATAGTTATTGACATGGAAGAAGATAAGCAAATTCCAATCAGCTTTGGGATGTCATTCTTGGCAACTACTAGAGCTTTGATTGATGTTGAAAAAGGTGAGCTTACTTTGCGAGTTCAAGACCAATATCTAACATGTAATATTTTCAAAGCTTTAAAATTGCCTGTGACATCTGAAGATTGTTTTTCTATGGGTGTGGTAAACGATTTTACAAAAGATGTCTTCTTAGAAGAATATCTCAATGATCTTCTTAGAGCATGTTTAATTGCTAATTCTAACATGATTATGATGAGTTTATTGAACATTCAAATTTGTTAAATGCTTATTCCAGACTTAGAATTAATCATCAATTTGAGTCTTTAGATGTTTCAGCTTTTTTTATGCCTGCTTCAAAACCATCCATTAAAGAACTACCTACCTTGAAACTCAAACCTTTGCCCACACATTTGAGGTATGTTTTTCTTTGAAAATCCTCTACTCTTCCAGTTATTATTTTTGCTTTTCTTACTAACATGCAAGAGGGGAAGTTATTGAGGACACTTAGAGAATTCAAAAAAGCAATAGGGTGGACCATAACTAATATTAAGGGAATTAGCCTTTCTATTTGCATGCACAAAATTCTTCTTGAGGACAATCACAAAGCCATAATTGAACAACAAGGAAGATTGAATCCCATCATGAAAGAAGTGGTCAACAAAGAAATCATTAAGTGGTTGGATGCTGGAATAATTTATCCTATCTCTGATAGCTTATGGGTAAGTCTGGTTCAATGTGTTCCTAAGAAAAAAAGGATGACTATTGTCACTAATGACAATAATAAGCTTATTCCAACAAAAACTGTGACTAAATGGAGAGTTTGCATGGATTATCGCAGGCTCGATTAAGCTATAAGGAAATATCACTTCCCTCTCCCATTCATTGATCATATGTTGGATTGACTAGTTGGTAAAGAATATTATTGTTTTTCAAATAGTTATTCTGGCTATAACTAAATTGCTATTACCCCTAAAGATCAAGAAAAGACTATCTTTACATATCCTTATGGCACCTTTGCATTTAAAAGAATGCCATTTAGATTATGTAATGCACCTGCCACCTTCCAAAGATGCATGATGGCCATATTCACAAACATGGTAGAGCAATGTTCGGATGTATTTATGGATAACTTTTCTGTCTTTGGAAATAATTTTGATGATTGACTTCTAAATCTTACTAGGGTACTCAAAAGATGTGAAGAAACAAATTTGGTACTCAACTGGGAGGAATGTCACTTCTTGGTGCAAGAAGGTATTATTCTTAGGCACAAGATCTTTAGTAACGGCATTGAGGTAGACCAAGCAAAGATTGAAACAATTGAGAAGCTACCACCTCTAATAAATGTCAAAGGTATTAAAAGTTTTCTTGGTCATGCTGGTTTTTATCGAAGCCTTATCAAGGACTTTTCAAAAATTTCAAAACCACTTTACAATTTATTGGAAAAAGATATGCCATTTAAATTTGATAATGACTGTCTTGTTGCTTTTGATGAATTAAAGAAAAGATTAATTTCTACACCTATCATAATTAGTCTCGATTGGAATCTCCCTTTTAAACTAATGTGTGATGCAAGTGATTATGTGATGGGAGCTGTTTTGGGACAAATGAAGGATAAAATCTTTCATTCCATCTATTATGCTAGCAAGACTTTGAATGAGGCCCAGAAAAATTATACCACAAAAGAAAATGAGCTTTTAGTTATAGTTTTCGTTTTTGACAAATTTTGCTCTTATCTAGTTGGGACAAAAGTGATAATGTACACTGACCATTTAGCTATCAAATATTTGATTGCCAAAAAGGATGTTAAGCCAAGATTGATAAAGTGGATTCTTTTGCTACAAGAATTTGATCTTGAGATTCATGACAGAAAAGGAACAGAAAATCAAGTTGTAGACCACCTCTCAAGACTGAACATTGAAGCTCAAAGTGAGGATTCAACCTTAATCAAGGAGACTTTCCCTGATGAACAAATTCTTCAAGTGGGTAAGAAATCAATTCCTTGATATGCTAATTTTGTGAACTATTTGGTAAGCAATATTATTCCTTCATATTTAAATTTTCATCAGAAAAAGAAATTTTTACATAATGTTAAATTTTATTTTTGGGATGAGCCTTACTTGTTTAAGTAGTGTAAAGACTATATCTTTAGAAAATGTGTCTCAAAAGAAGAAATTCAAAACGTACTTCACCATTACCAATCTTCAGATTATGGAGGACACTTTAAAGGAACAAGAACTACTGCTAAAGGCCTCTAATCAGGTTTGTATTGGACTACATTATTTAAATATGCTTATAATTTTATTTTGCATTGTGACAGGTGTCAAACAGTGCATAATATCTCAAGGCAACATGAGATGCCTTTCAACAACATCCTTGAGATAGAAATTTTTACTGTGTGGGGTATTAACTTCATGGGTCCGTTCATATCTTCATACAACAATAAATATATCTTGCATGTTGTAGATTATGTCTCCAAGTGGGTTAAAGCGGCAACCTTTCCTCACAATGACTCCAAGGTGGTGATGAATTTCATCAAGAAGAACACTTTCACTCATTTTGGCATTCTAAGGGCAATTATTAGTAATGAGAGGAGTTATTTTTGCCACAAATATTTTGACGCACTTTTGGCAAAATATGGAGTTAAACACAAGGTTGCAACTACTTACCATCCTCAAACTAATGGCCAAGCAGAAGTGTCCAATAGAGAAATCAAGAAGATTTTGGAAAAACGGTTTGTCCCACAAGAAAATACTAGGCAAGAAGATTGGATGATGCACTGTGGGTATATCAAACTGCTTGTAAGACTCTAATTGGCATGTCTCCATACAAGTTGGTCTTTGGCAAGACTTGTCACCTACCAATGGAACTTGAGCACAATGCTCATTGGGCCGTGAAGAAGTTAAATTTTGATTTACATGTGACGAGTGAGCAAAGGTTGTTGCAATTAAATGAACTTGATGAATTTTGCCTTGAAACTTATGAGAATGTCAAACTCTATAAGGAGAAAATAAAGTAATGGCATGATAAAAAGACATTGGAACAAAGGTTTGAGCTCGGTCAATTGGTGTTGCTTTAGAACTCTCACTTGAATATATTTTTAGGGAAGCTTAAATCAAAATGGTTTGGTCCTTTCATTGTCAATGAGGTATTTCCACATAGAGCAATTGAAATCAGAGGTAGATGGTCAAAAATTCAAAGTCAACAAAAAAAGATTGAAGCATAATTAAAGAGGCGAAATTCATTGCCAAAAGTCCTTAATTCACTTGCTTAACATAACTTAGAGTTCAAGTCAGTCCAGTTAAAGACTATAAATAAAGCATTTCTTGGGAGGCAACCCAAGTTTCTTAACTTTATTCATTTTAATCTTTATTTTATTTAATTTTTAAGTTACAATTTATTTCTTTTGAGTTATTTTATTATTATTATTATTATTCTAATTAATTTTTGTTTCCTTTTATAGGTGTTTCGTTTCAAAAAGAATAAAAAATTAAAAAAATCAAAAATAAAAAAAAAGAGTTAAAGACGAGAAATAATTGACTCAACACAAAAAGGTTTAGAGCCGTAGCTCTAGTGAAAAGAAAGACAATTCATTAAAAACAAAAAGATTGAGCATTACGGCCCTCACACTGAAAGCCATGGTGCTGGAAAGATGAACTCAAGATAAAATGTTTGAGCGCCACAAACCCAAAACCCGAAGCGAACCATTTCAGGCTTTCATAAGCGAGAGCCGTGACCTTCAAATATGAGAGTCGCAGAGCTGAAGCGAGCCCGGCCCTACTTTATTTGATTTAAAAACTTCTATTTATCCTTCCTCCCCCCTTTCCCCCCTCCCCCCCAATTCTTCAACCGACCCTCTCTGCCTCCATATTTTTCCTTTAAAAAATTTTCTTGCCTCTTTCACTACAAACCTTGTCTCTTGTGTCCTCAAAGTTTGCATTGTCACTCAGTCTTTCTCCTCCACTCCACATATTCTCTCAAGTAAGGATTTTCTTTTCATTTTTCCTTAGTTTTTGGGAGTTTTTGAGATTTTTCTTGGCTTTTGCTAATAATACCTGTCCATTATTTTCATTTCATGGATTTTTTGCATAACTGAGTAATTTTTATTTGATTAATGATAGGCTTTGTCATGTTCTCTTGACTATGGGTTGAGTTCATAAAATTTGGCATATTTTGAATCTTTGATGTTGTTTAATAAATCGACATTTATTTGTTTGATATTTTATGGCTACTGATGAATGGTTGAAATTCTTGAGTATTTTGGATGAGTCAAGTTTGTGAAGGTTAATAGAATCTTCTTTGATTAATGTTGATTGTGGTGGAAAATATATGAACTCTTGAAGGTGGTGGTGTGGGATAATCGAATGTCTTTAGGACGATGTTCTCTATGTATCAATGTGCAAGTATTGAGTTGGCTCAGTTGAATTAATTAATTAGTGCACTTGAAATTTTACACTTTTCATGGCCATTTGTTGACGTATCTTGTAATTAGCACTAATTGCGCAAAAGTACTTTGGATTTGTTTTGATTGATTAAAGTTATTTTGCAGGAATGGCACTAAAACAATCCAAACCAAGTTCAAGTGGTGCTTTCAATCGATCCAAGTTAGTCTCAACTGATTCCTCCGCAAGATATTATACTTCACTGATCAACAAAGTGCCTATTCCTGAATGAGGACTCAATATCCTCATCATCCATTATGAGGAGATTCATCAGATGATACAAGAACGACGTTGGCAGCTATTTTGTGACCAACCTGAAGTTGCGGTTGTGCTAGTGGCAAGGGAGTTTTATGCAAATGTGTTCGAGCATGTTGATGGTGTTACTTATGTGCATGGCAAATAGGTTCCTTTTCACAGTCAGGCCATCAACGTACTTTTTTGAACTCCCAACATTGAGAATGATGAATATGGGAAACACTTAGGTTATCATTAGGATTTTAATGAGATCATACCGATGCTCTATGTTGAAAGAGTCTAATGGAAAATGTCACATGGAGAACCTGTTTCTTTCAAACGAAGTGCCATGAAAAAAGAGCTAAAAGTCTGGTTACATTTTGTAGCGGTGAGATTGTTTCCATCGACTTACATCAGCAACGTGACAAGGGATCATGCAGTTCTTATTTATGCAATTTTGATGCATAAATCTATTGACATTGGTAAAGTTATCTCTCATACCATCTTACATATGAGCAGAACTAAACGAGATGGTATAGGATTCCTTCTTTGATAACTACATTATGTGCCAAAACTGGAGTGCAATGGAGTGATAAAGAGGAGTTGCAACAATCAAAAATACCAATCATAATGGGCATTCTAAAGTAATTAGAAGAGTCTACACTAGTAGCCGGTAGCTCTTCGCAAGTTGCCTTACAATCTCAACAACAAGCTTCCACGCATAGTGTTGCTCAATGGATGGAGCACATTGGTCGTCATTTGGACCGTCACGAGAGGCAAAATCAAGCAATTGAACAAATTATGAGAGCTTATGCAAAACATATTGGGATCGATATGACTACTTTTCTTTTGATGCCTACGGATTCAAACTCTAATGACGATTTTGGTGGGGATGATGAAGAGGACTAGTAGACTACAGTTTCGGAGTTAAGGGAGTATTCTTTACTTTTTTTTCTTTAAGTCTCTTTTATCACATTAAAGACAATGTTTATTCAAAGTTTAAGGGAGTTTTTTCGCATTTATTTAGTTTATGCTTTTCATTATGTTAACTTTATTTAGTTTTATTGGCTTTTAATTGTTTTTACATTTATTTGAAGTTATGTTTTGCATGTTTTAATTGTGTTTAAAAAAAATTGAGATAGTTTGCACCTTATCCATGATTGTCGTAATCCTAGGATGATAATTTGATCTTGTGATTCTTAGCTTTTCGAAAACATATAGTTATGATTTAATTTTATGTGATATTCTTGTGTTGGCTTTATTTTAGAATGTGACTTGTAATAATTTGAGCACCATACACACACACACACACACTTAGAATTTTTATGTGATTTAGAGAAAGTTTATGTTGATAAAAAGTATAGTGAAGTCAATAATTCTAGAATTTGTTTGATTCTCTTTTAAGGTGAAATCCTAGATAACACTTAGGATAAGTAGTGATTTAGGCCATCTTTTGGATTGTTTAAGCCTTATTGAGCTACCTTGTTATATATTTATCCTTAGTCACCTATTTTTTCTTTGTATATACACAACTATATTAGCCTTAGTCTTTTTATTTAATTCCAACAGTTTGAACTTTTCACCTTTAAATATTTTGATTTTTCTAGGAAACGTATTGAGCTTAGAGATAAATTGATGGAGAAAGGTGTTAAAAAAAAAGGTGATGGGTGCTTGAAATTTACCCCTTGTTCACAATTGTCAAAAATAAGTTTGGCGGTGTAAAAAAAAAAGAAGAAAAGAAAAGAAAAAGAAACAAAGTGTGTTGTACAAAGGAAGTTTTACTTCAAGTTTGAGGGTGCTATGAAACTTTATTGAGCTCTTTATAGGTCCTAGATTGATTAAGTGTTTAGGGTGAATTTGAGCCTAAAAATATCCTTTATCATACCTTGACCCTAGCCTTACATTATAAG
The DNA here is from genome assembly GCF_000208745.1 of Theobroma cacao. Taxonomy (NCBI): domain Eukaryota; kingdom Viridiplantae; phylum Streptophyta; class Magnoliopsida; order Malvales; family Malvaceae; genus Theobroma; species Theobroma cacao. The sequence continues at coordinate 27,478,151 of NC_030858.1, forward strand.
CTTAATAAAGACCTATTGATCTTTGAATAAGTGTTATTCTACATTAGTAAAGAGAGAGATGGAAAATAACTTATGAGATTTTAGTATTAATCTATGCTTAGATTTGGCATAAACTAATCCGAATTGCATGATATTCTTTGTAAAAGATTATTCACACACACACAGGAAGTCCATTCGAAAAATAAGTTTTTACTTAAATTGATGCATGACTTTAAAGATTAACTATAGTTTACCTTAAGCTAGAATTGAGATGAATTCTTATGGAAAAATTGGAAAATCATGATTTGGTACTTCTATCTCTTGTTCAAGTTTCTTTTATGTTTTACTTTCTTTTACTTGAGGACTAGCAAAATTTTAAGTTTGGAGATGTGATAATTCTATTTTATAGAATTATTTTAGTTTAATTTTGTTATTGAAAATTAGCAAAGTCTTTAATTTTTATATAATTTAATTATTTTTAGTTTTTTTTATAGTTAGTTTTTTTTAAAGTGAGTTATTTTAATTTTATGTTTATTTACTTTAATTTGATTATTATTTATTAGTTTTTATGTTTTTGTAGGAATTAAAGGAATTGGGTTTAATTTTGGAAAGTAAGATATTTGAAGAACCTAAAATTCTGTTTGCATATACTTTAGTATTTTGACCATAACTTGCGTTACAAGACTCCAAATGATGAGATTCTTGAACCATTGGAAAGCTGAGAGTCAGAGTTACAACTTTCATGAGGACTACTTTTGCCAGTTCTACTTTGAAGATAAAGAAACTCGCATCGGAAAATGATTGGGCATATTGTTGTAGGAATGGCAATTGTAAGGCTGACAATTGATGTTTGGGCCTCATTACACTTTTAAGCTCAATAATTAGAGTTAATAGGTTAACTTAGGGAATTTTAGGTTAAGACTTTTAGTATAAACAATATGTTTTAGGAGAAATAAAATATCCTAAAACAAAATAGACAACTATTGGAGATTCAAGAGGTTGAAAGTTGAGGTAGAAACTCGAAAAGCAAGGCTACAATCAATCGTTTTGTTTTCTTCTTTAGCTTTTATTTTTCTTGTTACTCTTAATGATTGAAATTTATATAATGTCATTTGTCTTTACAATTATGCGTAGATATTTTTCTGTTTCTAAGATTGCAATTGAACTCACATATAATCTAAATTTTTAATCTCTTTCTTGCTTATTTTTAATGGGATTTGAATTGTTTATTCCAATTTATTTTTAATGCTTTTAATTACCTGATCACCAATAAAATTGATTTAGGAACCTAAACAAACCTGAGAAAAGGAGTTTAATGTAGCCTAAAATTGAAATAGCATTGATCATATTAATTGATTTGCATATAGGACAAGGATATTCCTATAGGCCATATGTAACCAGATTAGAGCTTGAACTTAATGAGTCTATTTTATTTCAATTCACATTAAGATATAGTATTTTAATTAAAATAGATATTTTTATAAGACAAGTCGGGAGACCCTTATAAATAATTGAGGACTCTAAGTTAGCAATTCAACCCATTGAAATAAGTTGAGAAAGAGGTAATATTTAGATGAAATGTGAGGGATATTGTAATCTTAGGCTCATTTGATTTGACTTTTACTCAAGTTAATATTACTTTGATCTTTCTTTTTAGTTTAAATTTTGGTTAATTAGTTTTAGTTAATTAATTTAGTTATTTGATTTTGATTGTTTTGATAAGATTAAATTGTTCTAATTTTAGTACTTAGTAAAATTTTAAATCAATTCTCTGTGGAATCGATACTCTGCTTACTACTATATTATCTTTTAAATACGTATACTTCCATAAGTAGAAATTTAACTAACAATTATCCAATCATTTCCCAGTGCTTCTAAGCGATAAACAGATGAACAGGTCATTATCTGATCAAGATTTTATGTACATGCTATAAATGGGTTGCTATGGTTCTAGTTAAAAAGATATGATTAAAGATTTATTAGGGAATTGTCTAGTTAAATGGAGATCTAACTAGTTTGAGTTGAAATGGTTTTTAGAATTTAGCAATCTGATGCTGAATTGGTTCTAGTTAAAAAGTATTGATGAATTGTTTTTCTTTGTTGATAGATCACTCAACTATGGTTAAGTTCAAGCATGCCAACAATCGAGAATGGCTAAAGGCCACAACTGCTTCAATTGAGTAGCATCTGCCGCCACCATCGTTGATGCCAACATCCATTAAAGTAGTGGCTCTTTCGGTACCATTGTCGACTGCAATAGCTACCACTTTAGTACCTCCACTAACAACAGTGCCACCTCCATCTACTTCAGCGCATGTTATTGGTACATTTACTGCTATCGATTGAGGTGAGAGTGCCTCTAGTTCAGCATAATAGTTGAGGGTTCGAGGGGTCAATGTAGGTTTATGTACTCCCATCGATCTGGAGCAACATATCCGTTTGACTCCTATTGGAAAAAGGTAATTTTGACTATAAAACAAATACAACCATTACTTAAAAAATGAATATGTTTTTTATTAATGTGTTCTAATTATGTTACAATACTTTTGTTAAGACTGAGGTGACTCCGACGATCTCGAGAATAATCAAGAGTCACTTCCGTGGTGCTTAGCCTACATGGTGGGTTGGTCAAATGGAAGTGAAGGACTAGATGTGGAGAAAATTTGAGATAGCATATTGTATTTTCACTAAAATATTAATTGTTATTGAATATATATATATATATATATATATATATTATTTCTTGGCAACACTAATTTATTACAATTTGTTACGTAGGAGTCTTTTACATGAGCCCCTACAGATGCTTGAATGGTGTGGAAGATATGGGAGAAAATTTGCAAAAACCGGTTGGGTATCTGTTAGGGGACGAGCTCATCAAAGTGCAAAGGGAGGTCAAGGTTTTAAACATCATCCAGACAAAAAGAATGCCTTGCGCCTAGATCACTGCAAAAGTCTAGGATACCTTAATCGGTAATGTATGGGGCACCAATGAGTGGCAACGTTGATCCCAGAGGCGAAGAAGAACTGCCTGACAAAGAAAGAAGGCAGCATATCAAAACACATAAGCAGTTCCTTACTATTTGCCATACATGGTAAGAGAATGGTGCATGTTCTTCATTTTCATTAATATACTTGCATATATTATGTTATAATATGGATGTCATTGTAATTGTCTTGCAACCAGAGGCGATGCAGAGGCTGGTGACATTCTCTGAACTGTTTGATTACACCCATAAGTGAATGAAGGTAGCAGAAAGTATATGTACAACAAGTCCAAGACCATTAGTGTAAGTAATAAAAGTCTTCCATTTCATTATATAATTTTATATGTTTTAAAAAACAATTATCGTTGACTTATCCATTATAAGTTATTTACAAACTATGCTTCTGCGTTATCACAGAAGTACAATCAACAGCCATTGTCCCAGCCAGAGTTCAATTCGCAAGTGTGGTCAGACGCTATTGAAGGGGAGAAGATCACGCGGACCCAAGTCCACAAATTTGGCATCAGGGTGTCGTCTACATCAATACTTGATGTAGCTCAAACAACGAAATTTGCTTGTTGTTTAACCCTTTCTGCCAATGTTGCAATCGCTTCTTCAAAGAATCTCGAGGGCTACGAGGCACTAAAACAAGAAGTCTCAACTATGAAGACCATAATTCAAAACTTCGAGACAAGAATCGTGTAGATCCTCCAATACATGAGGTCGGCAGCCCACTCCATGTCTTCATTAGAGCAGTCAGGCCTTTCTAATAATGAAGACATGCAACCAATGGGAGATGGCAGTAGATAGTTTCTAGGTTTTTTTATTTGTATTTCTTTACTAATTGTGAGAAAAATAATATAATTTGTATTCTTTTTTATTAATAAAAAATATTTTTTATAAATATTTGCAATGTTTAATATTATTAATTATTTGTATTGTATTTTTCGTTTAAAATGACAATAGGGATAAATCAATTTCAATTTTCGTAAAAAAAAAACTTTTCATATTCCACGTCATTACTGATGAATTTTTTGTTTTTATTGATAGAATTGGAATCAATATCATCACCGAAATCAACCTCATCATCGACAAAGTAGAGGACATTACTGACAAAATTCACTACAATTCAAAACACTCAATTTCATTCAGGTTTCTGTTGACAAATTTGACAATATATTATAAACAAAAATTACCGATGGATGTCATTGAATACCGAGTAATAAAGCTTTCAACGGATTGGATATTGTACCAACCGAATATGCTGATGGAATGACCTGTACCGACCATGGTATTGTCACTTAATTACCTATGAAATTGTCTGTCAAAATTCCATTGGTAATTTAAATTACCGATGAATTTTTCCGCTACCATAGGTCTTATATTTTGTACTGAAAAGGGAATGATAAAAGAGGTAAGGCCATGGAGATGGTGGATGGAATTTCAAAGATTGGATGAGCTGAAAGAAAAAAATTGGTTCCGTCTTGGTGGGGCCATTTCGCATGAGGCCAATGAATGTGCAAATCATTTGCCTAAAATGGAATCTCAAGACAAGAGATCGATACCGGTAGCATGGATATAAAAACGAAAACATAGTTGATAAATGGTGAAGGGAAGACAGACTCTGTTGGAGGCCTAGCGCCAAGAAATTACCAACGGAATTTTTCATTGGTAAAGCTTTCCATCGAAAAATCCGTTTGTAATTTTTAATAAAAAATTCCCTCAAAAAATTCATTTGTAATTCGTTAAAAATCTGTTGAAAACTTCCAAAGGAAAATTTGTTAGAAATTTCCAATCAAATTTCATTAGAAATTCATATCAAACGGAATCTTCCGTTGGAATTTTTGTATTCTCAGACGGATTTTGTGAGAAACATTCTATTGAAATTTAGTTTTTTTTTTATGGATTTATATATTTTTTACGAAATTTTCGTCAAAAATTTTCGGACGAATTTTCAACGAAAAGTATTTATGACAACACTTTCAGAGACGGAATTTTCAATAGAAAATTCTATTGAAAATTTGTTTGAAAAAAGTATTTCCAATGAAAATTTGACTATTTCCTATGAAAACTTTCATCGAAAAAAGTCAATTTTTTTTGTAGTGTGAGAGTGATAAAGCCTTCAAGAAGGGGTAGGAATCCTATGCTCTTGTTTTCTGAAATGAGTATGATCTGGATGGATATTCTGCCTTGATTGAATCTGTTTTGCTTGAACTAGATGGGTAACAATATCAAGTTGATTAGTATTTTGGTCACCCTGTAGCTGTATAGGAAGATCTGTTTAGTGTTCTAGTTGTAAGTAATTTATGTGATCATAATAGTGAACAGAAATGTTTTGAATGGGCTGATGCCTCGGGTGGGAATGTACAAGATGGCTTTTGTATAAGGATGAATTTGGGTGGTTTTTGTACATGGGCTGCTAGAGCAGAATTTTTGTACAGGGTATAGGCGAAATGCCAAACTTTTGTTCACTTTGTTGGGTTACGAAATTGAGCAATCTCTATGATTTAATGAAATCTTTTCATGGCTTATAAAAAAAAAAAAAAAACTCACTTCAAAGAGATATATGTCGTGAAATGTTTTAACATCAACATCCATAAATAATAAAAAAAGTCAGCATCCTAATGGCATTTGAACATCCATAATATACCATAGCATGTTCTTAACCTCAAATTGAGATGCTATATGGAACCCCTCTTCCAGTCACCCCAGGCTCTGAGAATGGCTTCAAAAACTCATATGGCACTATCCCAGCTCCATTTCTGTTCTTAAAATCCTTGTTTGCATTCCTTGCATCGATAATCCCTTCAAGCTCCCTTAACCTCCCATTAAATCTTTCAAATGCCGCTTTTATCACAGGATTTTCAGCCCATGCTGACTCCGACAGTTCTCCCAAGTATTCCTCATCTGGAGAATGATTTGATAACACATCCAAAATAGCCATCACTGTAGTTGCTTGAATTTGTGAAGGGAAGCATAGTAGGAGTAAAACTTCAGGTTTGTTCATGAAAAATTCCCAATCTTTATCGGTTGCCTCTTCGGTGGGCATATTTCTTCTGGCAATCGTTGGCCTACTGGGAAAGTAGCCTGCATATGTATATTGTCCGAAGTTCACAGATGCATGATGACCTGAGGATACCCAAGCAATGGTTGTAATAATGTGGATTAGATCTTCTGGGGTTTTGAGGACAGGCCACCAAGGTTCATCTTTCTTGTCACCATGTCCAACCGTACGAATTTCTGTCCACCATGCTTGAAGTTCTTCGTCTGACTCCACAAGACTTGCATTTGGATAGTAGTAGTTGACATAGTCGGAAACCCATTCTTTGAGAATTTCCCAAAAAAGGAGTCCGTCATTGGCAAAAGGATAGTCCTGGATTGTTAGCCTTAGGCCATGAGGAGCGCTTGGATCTTCAACAGCCATCCCCCTATAATTAGAAAAAAAAAAAGTGAAGAAAATAGGAAACTAAAATGTTAGCACTGATCTATTATTTCATGGCCAGGGCCTCATATTTCGGAGAATCTAATAATAAGAAAAGAAATTACCTGCTAATTAAGTCTGCAGGCAGTGCTTGATAATCAAATCGCCACTGAAGGCCATAGGCAACAGAGCTAAGCTCCATGGAGTACTTGCCAGGGCTGAAGCAGCTCTCAATGATCCCATCAGCACTGATAAGATATTGCCGAGCTAGTGCATTGATCTCCATTGTGTAACGGAAATGAGGATGTAGCAATCTATAGATTGGATGCATTGCACTGAGTTGTCGATTAGTAGCAATTATATAAGGTTCGGTACAACAATGAGTTCTTAACCTGCAACAGAAATTACAAGTTAACATGTTAATGGAAAAACATTGATTCTATTTTAATAATCTAAATTGATATAGAAAGTGTACATACCAATGACTAACAAGCTGGTGATAACCGGAATCATGAGCAAGGACATGAGCTTTGGCAAGCCTCCAAAGCCAGACACCCGAGGAATGCCAAGAAGGTCTGTATACTTCTTTCCACTGCGGCTTCCCATCCATGGGTGGCCGAGTGAGCTCGATGGCCAGAGGCCTCAGCGTCTCATCTGGATTTAAGAAAAATAGTGTGCGTGATCCATACAGTGTTGTGCCTTCAAGCTCTCTAACTTTCTTGACATATGGTAGTAACAAGTCGTGGTAATCTTGGACGAACAACTTTTTTTGTTTCATTGCCTGCATAAATTTATTCCAAATCAAAACCATTGTTTCTTTTCACCATCTTTGTCTGAACATTTGAAGTGAACATTGCCTACCTCATCAAATGTCATGTAACCTTTGATTTCACACTCGATCATTTCTTTGGTAATTGCTGATTCTGGGGGACCATAGATATCAGGGTCAAGTTTGCTCTTCATTGGCCATTCCTGCAGGATTTTATTGAAAATTTTATAACTCTGGGCCTAAACCTATGTACTTCTATCTTTTCTTCAACATGCCCCATAAATTATGCAGGCCCAATAGCTAGCCATAAGACCTTTTACACATAAATTGATTCAAAATTATTGAAAAACGTTATGCATATATAGATGGATGTAGTTGTAATCATTAGTTGTGAATTTTTTTTTGGGGTACATAATCATGAGTTATGAACTAATTTATCAAACAGCTCCCATATCAATAGTAGAGATTAAGGTGTTGCTTGGTTAAAAACTATTCAAAGTTTTAATATTGGAAGATTTAATATTTCCAAGTACAATTAGTTACTCGTCTGGACACCACTCAATATTGAGCATTTTTGATAAATTATTAAAAATATTAGTAATCGTTAAACCTATCTTATCATTTAGTCAAGTTTGTTTAAATTTTTTTTATCATTAATTGACTTCATTGCTTATCTTCTTTCGACTTTAATCTTAGGTTTTTTTCTTTTTTAATTCTTACTAAATGTAAAATTCTATGCAATTATTTTACAAAAAAAAAATCAATAAAAATCTATTGGTGTTTAATTTTCAACGATATACCAAATAATTTAATTTCATAGTATAAATTCAATGTTTATTTAAATTAAATGTCAACACTTAATGTTCAATATTAAATTTTCAGATTATGGAAATAGCACCTAAGTTAAACCTTATATATTCCTACACTCCTATCATGTATTAAGTCGTTTGGGGTTTTAGGTTGAGTTATTTTAGTCCATCCACAATGAGAGAACACTTTCCGGCATCTGTATAAATCATACCGTCAGTAATTGAATAGCATATGGGTTGATTCCGGCGAGGGTTTGTCGAGCAAACTCCTCATCCCTAAACCAAATGAATTTGTCTCCTGCAAATGAAAAAAGCGAATGAGTGTGCTGGTAGCATTGATCATCCATGCAACATGCTTTATTATAATTGACGAGCTTGACTCTCATGTAAATTAATAATAAGTTTTATGCGTCCTTCTTTATTATAATCAGTGCAGTTCCAAATTCAATGAAGTTCATATTAGTTTCTTTTATAATATCCTCTTTATTATAAATTTTAATTTCTTTTTTTTTTAAAAAAAAAAAAGGGTTGATTTTTTCACTTCTTAGACGTTCATGTGTAGGAAGTTAATTTGTATATATGTACATGCAGGCGCAGATAGGAGAGAAAGAGGAGGGAGGAAGAGCTCACTCTCCATTGTCTCAGGAGTCTCAAAGCGCAACACATTGTCACTTCCATCAGAAATAGCCTTGAGAAGTCTGGGAAGAAGTGTTCTCCACAAGCCTTGATTATCCTGGGGGGGCAAGTCAATCCCCTCGTTGAACAGCTGGTCTATGGCTGTGAAGTATGGGAATCCAAGATCACTGTCCACAATCGCTGTCTGCAGCGATGGGATCACTGCGTGAAACACAGAGTAGACGGTCTTTGCCGAGAATGTTAGCTGCTTCACCTCGGAGAAGGTTTCATCCCTTGGCACGTAGAAAAGATTGCCCTTTTTCTCCGAAAGAGGATCTGCATACATTTCCATCAATCTTATTATCAAAACAACATCACAAGCACTAGTTACTAATTAATTGTAATCAACTCTTCACGTTTCAGTAAAATATGTACGTTGCTAAATCAAATATCTTAATATTTCTCTTAAATTAAGTAACCCATGTCCTTTGTGAAATTTCAATTCATAACAGAGAAAAATATCCTGGTAAGATATTGATGTATACTCTCATCTCATCAGGCTTTCAGGCATGTGACAACTTATGGTCCAAATTCACTTTTTCCTCTTCGTCTTTCTCGTGCACCAAGTCAATTTACCTACATTGTTACGCCTCTGTCACTGATTTTTTCGTATCAATTTTTCTTAAAAGTCAGAAGATGAAAATAATTCAATGAAAGGAATAAGGATATCCCAATCGTTCTTTCAAAAACCTGCATTAGACAAAAAGTTACAGAGAAACACAATCCACCTGTACATGTTCTGTACACTTGATAAGGATTTTTTTTCCTATCATTTACAAGACTACAACTACGAGGGACCATTTTTTTTTTACTTTTCTTGACATTTTCTCCACTGGAATGTCTGATCTTCATCAATTACTATCTGATAAATATTGAGTGTAATTTCATTACAAAATAATTGATTATTTTTTGACGAATTTCTGTCAAATTTTGCCAGGGAAACTCTTTTCAAATACATTTTTGAAATTTTCAATTACTATCTAATAAATATGAGTACTAATTAATTTCCTTATAACATTTTGACAATTTAAGCCCTGTAACACAGTAAAATGACTGAAAAAATATTAATTGATAAGGTTGCCCGTGTTGAATGGCAAAGGCGAAGGGACATGCAAGTCAAGCGAAGGACTATCACAATAGCGGTCCCCCAAACCTTCCAATAATGACACAATTTGTTGTCGAATGTCAAAGTTAATTGAGCATTTACGTTTGGTAGTTTCTGGACCACAAAACTACTTATCAAGCTATACATAACGTAAAGACTATCCCATCTTCTCTTTTTATTTGTTGTTTTTGTTTCTGTTAACCATCAAAATAGAAAAAGACTAATCTTTTTGAGCAAAGTGGATTTCATAACTATGAATGTTGTTGTCATTTATATATGTGGGTAAACAGAAGGCATGAATTAAACTTTGTTTATACCTGAATCACAGGGCGGACGGCCAGTCCGGCAACGTCTAGGGTAAGGGAGATCTTGACTGCCGCCGAGCACAGGTCTTTTTTTAGTTATATCAGAATCGGGATCACCAATATCATTGTAAACATCATAATCATATATCCTCTCAAAAGCCTTACGCTCTCCTACACCGTTGCCTCTCACAGCCTCCAGCTCTTCAGTTCTCAATCTCTTTAATCCGCCTGGTGTTTGTGATGGCAAGTGTGACTGAACCCCAAAAAATAATTAATAATCAAAGTTATGATGAATTACCCTTAATATAACTACTTTTCAGCTAGCAGATCTCAGTTTCAAGTTTTTCATTTTCTGACTATGACTGCATCCTTCATATTTATTAAAGACTACCTATAATATAAAACTAGACAGCTACAATGCCAAGGGATTATTGATCTATGACTCCGAGGTTTTCCAACTCATCTATTCAATTATTATTTTATTATTAAAACAAAACAGAAGCGACTGTGTTTCTTCTGTTTAGCTTTGATCAGACGTACGGTGCTGAGTTTTCACATCATTTGACAAGCATGCATCACTATGTACAATGTACCCCTCAATGCCCAATTTGATAGTACTCCACTGCTAGAGTTTCCTTTTTCTTGTTTACAGGACAAAACTCAGATTTAAATTTCTGGATCTAGGTTTTTTCCATAAACTTTATCTCTATTTTCTTGTATCTCGAAATTAATTAAACTAAGTAATTAACATCAGATATTTTTGTTGGCAGTAATGTAGGGTAATGCGTCGACTATTGCAAGTCAAGTTTTCTGGATTTTTTAACAATTTCGTATTAATTGAAATGAAGCAATAAAAGCTGATTGGTGTCACTCTCAGTACGTATTACAGGGACCACTTATGTGGAAACATTTGGTGCATCAAGGACCGCGAGGGTCTGATAAATTGTTGTTGACATTTCCAAAATGTTTTGGCTTTGCCAGTTCTGTCGTTTACCAAACTATAATTGGGGAACCACTTCATCACAATAAATTAAGCTATTTTGTTGGCAGCAATGATCAGTATCCTTTGTTCCCACCTTCAGATAATATTTCTATGCTCAGTATTATTGCTCTTTTGAAAACCATGTTTCTTTTGGTGTTAACAATAAGGGAGACATGTATTCAAACATTTAGTTTATTAATTAGTATATATCTCTTATTTAAAGAGTAAAATTTAAATTTTTTTTTAATTGAAAAAATCGATGAGAGAAACATCTTAGTATTTTCTTTTCTTTTCTTTTGTACTTTTTACGGCAAAAGAAAGATACAGCCCTTCTTCAACATTTTTAATCTAGTTTTTTATTTGATACGTTTTATTTTTGTATTTTTTTATTTTGATTTTTGTTTTTTCCACAATGTTGATGTTCAATATTTTTAATGTAAAAAAGAGAAATTTTACTATGAAATTAAAAAAAAAAGGAAAAAGTATTTAATAATGAAAAAAGATCTCTGGAAAAATAGTACTTAGTTTGGTTTAATATTTAAGAAAAATAAGGATCAAAGAAATTCAACATTTGAATACTTTGCTTAAATAGGTGAAGAAATTAATACTCTTTCGGCACATTTGGTTCGCATAATAAAATAGATGAGGGATGAAATAATAGAATAATTACGACATATTTGGGTCGTATAATAAAATAGAATAAGGTAGGAATTGCTATTATAATTTCTTCTAATGTTTGATTTGTAAGAATAGTTTTAAAATAATCAAAGAATAAATGACAAAATGATAAAATTACCCTTTATTATAATATTTTATTTTTAATAATTTATAAAAAAAATTAATGATAAATTTTTATTCAAAACTTTAATATGATTATTAATCTTAGTTTTATTTTATTTTTAAAATATTAATTAATTTATAATTTAAACATTAATATGATTATTGTTTAGCTCAAAAATTCTTATATATCATATTATATGCACACTACGGCACAGGCGCACTCCAAACTAAGATATAATAAAGATAACAAATGTATTTTTATTGACAGGTATTTTAAAGTGAAGATGTTATTTATAAAAATATTATTGCATTAATGCAGCGTTAGTAATTAATATGATAATTGTACCCTTTGAACATTGATTAGAAAAAAATTGATAAATAAATGTAGAAAGTCGCGAATTCTGACCTGGTCAGTGAAAAAAATTCTCTTCTGAGGATTGTCATACTTGGAGTGAACCCACGAATTACACTTGACACTAATCGGACCATTATCCTTGAAACCACGAAGCACTATGTCCACCAAAAACATCTCTTTGCGGTGCTCATTCTCGACAACAACTGCACCAATCTCCCCAAAATCTGCCCCTACTTTGAATTCCGCCTCATAAGTGACATCGTCACCTTCTTGTTTCACTCGATGTGCATAAGCCTTAATGGTGTTCTTCTCTTGCCCCGTCTCTACAAAACAGACAAAAAACAAACGCACGGGGCTTCTTTACAAATAGATGGATCTTTTCCCTTTAACTCAGTATCTGGATTCCATTATTTCTTGTTTATTTTATTTGTTTAATTATGTATAATAAAATGCTTAAAGCTTAGGTAAATAAATGTTCTCTTCAATAGCTCCATTCGTTTGTACAGAGTGCATGGGACTGGGTTAGCTCCAGTACTCCTCCATTATAGCTTGAGATTGAGAACTGCAAGCTCCCACTTCCAGTGTCCCATCATTCATAATATAACTGAACTGTCACAAACACATGGTCACCCCAAATTTCTTTCTTCTTTTTTAATTTTTAATTTTTAAAAATGAAATTTAATTGTTAACAAAAGCATCTATTAATAAATCAAAACTTCCGTACTCATGTCATTAATTAATGTATAATTTTTTAAAAAAATTTAAATTAAAATTTCCTTTCTCCAAATAATTTAAAAAACAAAATCAAAACCTCTCTGTGTGATTGTGTGAAAAATTTTATCTAAAACAAAAAGGAAAAAGAATCAAAAAGCAGTACGTAATTAATCTCTTTTTGAGAAATATGATTACAGCAGCTAGAAGGAAGAAAAGAGGAATCTAGCTGCCTGAAATTTTTGTGATATACTTTTCTCCTTAAGATGAACTTCAATAATAAATAGAGCTTTCTTCGGAAAAATGAAGTGAAAAAGGTTTTTGAGAGGAAAACCCAGTTTCCAAAAATCTTGGTTACCCTTCGAATAAAAAATTGTGTAAACCCTTTCAAAAAAAATAAAAATTATATAAATAGTTTAAGAGAAAAGAAAGAGAGAAACAAATAATACTAAATTTTAGTACTTCCCTTGAAAAACCCTGAAATCTTTGTTTCACTTACTTGGATCAAGCTCAGCACTAACAAGCTCCAAGAGAATTGATTTACCAAGCAAGTCTTGGATATCATCTAGCCCTCTTTCTAATCCTAAGTTCGTGAGGAAACCACCAACAGTTTGTTTTACAGTGACTAAAGCTTTGACAGCGGAAGCTGAACCATCAACATTATCAATAACAGTACTGGCTACTGCTGCTTTAATTCTGTTTGGGACACAGCCAGGTTTAAAGGTTGTACGAGTTTTGCAGAATGAAGAAGAAGGCCTGGAGTTCACAGGCAGAAAAGCACAGCCAGTTCCATGGAAAAATGGCTTATGCAATGGCAATAGGGTTTTGGTGGTGTTGGAATGGTAAACATGTGGCTTCAACATTGTTTCTTTTTTCTCCTATTTTTTGGCTTAATCCTTGCCTTAGAGAGAGTAGATATATCTAAGGTTAAAGGTTGTGGTTGGAGAAGGGTGCCTCGGCAAATTAGCTCTAAGATATCTTATGTACTGTAGGGTTTAACTAGATGGCGAAAGAGAAGACCATGATTCTTTTTCTTTTGTTTTTTTTTGTAAAAATTTCTTTTCGGGTTGAAAGAGTCAAAGAGACCCTTATCTGTTTTATTTGCTTCAATATGTAAATCACAATACTATTTGACATAACGTAAAGAATTTTTTATATTAATAGTCATAGAAGTTAAATAAAAAATTAGAATATGAATAATAGTGTCTAAACTACCAAAGTAGTGAGTAATGTTCACATAAAATATGAAAACATATTTCAAGCTTATAGACAAATGAAGTACTTGAATACATGCACATTAATGTTACAAAAAATTATCATAAAATGTTGGTTGGGTATTAATTATTTGTTTTACAGTACTGCACTTGTCAAAAAATTAAAGGCAACAAGATTGGATAAGTCACATTAACTGTTGTATTTTGCTAGAAGTTACAAAAAAAAAACTGTACATAGCATTGAATTGATAATCATTCTTAAACAAAAGATTTTTTGGCAAGTTTAAGCAAATCTTAATAGACATTCTTGGACACCACGCTGCATCAGAACAAAACGGTAAATATATAAGAAGTTAACTCTAATCTGCATTTGATCAAGAATAAGTAGAAAAAAAAAACTGGAAGCATTACGTTTTGAAAACCAAACCAGTAAAATTAACTATAGTATTTTTATTATATAATATTGAATCCAATATGTATAACTAACGTCGGGACATTGTGAAAATACCAATTATAACAAGGTTAGAAACCTCATTAAGGTGAACACCGATCTTAGCAAGGTTAGAAAACCCCACTACGGTGAGTAATGGCCAAAATCCCACTTTGATTGGCCAAACCAAAGATATTGAAATCTCTTACTCTTTTGAAAAGAGTTTAGAGAAAATAAGCACTCTTGCTTATTAAAGAAAATATTATTTATTTAATCTCAACTTGAATGTGCTTAACAATTAACACAAAAGAGCTTTATATAACTATTCTTAAGAAAGAAAGCCTTTTTCCTTTTCCTATGTAAGATTATTATAATTCCTAAATAAAATAAATAAGAAAATAATCTAACCTAAACTTCCTTGGAGTACAAGTAAAGTAAAAAATAATTAAGAAAAAATAATTATAAAAATAACCTTCCCTACCTTAATGCTCAAGTTACCTAAATAATATACTCATGTATCATTTTCCCTAAATTGGAGAAAAATCGCCTTTAAGATCCATGTCTTCTTTATCTTCCCCATAGTAAGGGAAAAGATCAGCTATGTTGAAGGTAGAAAAAACTTCATAATCTTCAGGAAGTTCGATCTTGTAAGCATTCTCATTAATACATTCCAAAACTCAAAATGGTCCATCAACTCGAGGAGATAATTTGGCACGAGACTTAGGAAAACGTTCTTTCCTTAAGTGAATCCACAATAAATCTCCTTCTTTGAAACTAGTTGGCTTTTTGTGCTTGTTGGCTTACTTTTTGTATCTGACAATTTGATGAATAATCTTCTCTCGAATTTCTTCATGAAGCTTTTTAATTTGCTTAGCACGTTCTTCAGCATCAGCACTAAATTCATGAATAGTTGGCAACATAGGAAGGTCTAAAGGACTAAAAGAGCATTTTCCATGCACTACTTCTGTGAGACCTCAACCTTCGCAGACATGTAACGGAGGTAGACCCTATGATATGGAAGCAAGGGTAGTTTGGTCATTTTCCTGACGAGCTCCTAAAAGTGGGTTTTCTAATATTATTAAGGCCTAAGTAGGCCTAAGAGATAAATGAATGATGAAAATAAGGATAAAATGATGAAAGAAATAGAAATAATGATGATTTCCAAGGTAAGGGCAAAATGGTTATTTTTCATCTCGGATCGAAATTTTTAAGTTTTCATGAACTCGAGTATTTCTAGACTATTATGGACTTTATCTTAGTGTCAAAAGAGTAAAAAGATTGCATAAAGGATTGGAGGAAGACAAAGCCAACTTGTTAAGGGCATTTTCATAATTTAAGTGAAGTTTGGATAAGCTTAGGCTATAAATATCTCATTGCTTCAACAGCTTCCTCATTTTCCAGCAGCTTTTTGTTCTTCTTCTTCCCATCTCACATTTCTTCATCTTCCATGGAAGCCTCCCTTAAAGCTTCCATAACTCTCTCTCTCTCTCTTTCTCTAGCTTCAATTCTCATGCTTTTGAGCACTTTTTCATAGAACCTTTTGTGCTCTTTCACTCTCTCACCTTAAAACCCTTAAAAGTCTTTCCTCAACACTTTCTCACACTAGTTAGACATTTTAGAAAGAGAAACTCTCCATGATAGCTTGAGTATTCTTCAGAAAGAATTCAATTATAAATCCACCAAGGTGAGTAATGAATGAGGATTGATTTTAGGTTGTTGATAATGGCTAGTAATTGGAGTTGTGAGTTGTTTTATTGTTGAGGTTTGTTTATTTATTTCTAGTGTTACTAGAGTAGAGAGAAGATAACTAGTCAAATGGTAATTGGAAGTTAGTTAGGAATAATTAGTGGGGCTTGATTTAAGAAATAGCTTTTAGAATTGTATTTATGCATATTGGGTTGGTTGTGATGTTGGTGTGTGATAGGCTCCAACAAGACCTCACATCTTCATTTGGAGCAATAGTCGAAGTTGGAGTCGAGTAAAGATTCAACAAATACCGGTGAGTGAACTTGCATTTCAAAAAAATGTTTTGGGGAGTGTCCACATGTTTAAATAAATCATTTAAAAGCTTCATTTGTTTTTGCTTCAAAAATATACTTGGGGGAACAAGCCCTTGATGAAATGTTTCTATCTTGTGAAATGTGCAATATGAATAGTTCATGCGTTATCACATTATATTGATATGTGTATTATGCTTTGGATGCTCCTTTGTGTGATAATGATGACCCAGCTATGTGCGATGTAAGAGTGCACATGAGTTGATGATGACCCAGCTATGTGCGATGTGGGAGTGAACATGAGCTGATGATGACCTGGCTATGTGTGAGTAGGGAGTGCGCATAAGCCGATGATGATCCGGTTATGTGCGAATAGGGAGTGCACATGATGATGAATGAAGTGGGGTGGTGTACGTGTTTATATATGTTTATATATGTATATGTGATAGAAAATTTATGATTATAATATGTGATTGAAATGAATAATAAGAAACTTGATTATTGTCAATGTGTTCACTTTGATGTGCAATATGGTAGGAATGGATTGTGTGGCATGTGAAAATCCCTTAATTGTCATTTGTCCTGAATCTCGAGGCAGCGAGAAACTCTCGGGTGGTGGGGGCACAAACCAGCCTTGTTTCTCACTGCAGCGAGGAATTTCACTGCAGCTAAAATGGATTCTCGCTGCAGCGAGAAACTCTCAGATGGTTCCAAAATTCTAATGTAGAGCTTTTAGTTTGACGAAGATTTTGACCACCTTCCATTCAGAACTGGGCAAAGTGATAAATATCAAAGTTGTAGCCCAACCTCTTAGCTTTCTAATGGTCAAAAATCATGTCAATTGGACTTTTGTAGTGGGAGATATGCTTGAAAAATCAAAACATATGCAAACTGAGACTGTTTCTCATTGCAGCGAGAAACTTGCTTTCATGCTTGCTACTTTGCTTGATTTTGACATATTTTTCACCCATTTAACTTCATAGATTGATCATGGGTTTTTGCAACACTATGAGGTTATTAATCAAAGTTTGAAATGAGGGGTTTTTAGTCAGAAATTAAATCAATTGCATTGTTTTTGAAACAAGTGCATCATGATTTCTAAGTTTTCCTTATCGATTGCTTGTTCCCTTCTTATGTTCACTCACTTAGTTTTATACTTACGTTTTTAAACTTCATGTTTTCAGATTTGGAGGCAGTTGGGACCTAGATTGAGTGTCCACATATGCTCGTCTTCTTGGTAGGTACTATAGCATCTTAGTAGCGGTACCTACACTTAAAGTCACTTCGTTGATGGTTGAGAGTCTTTTGTCTATGTACACGTTTATGTAATGTAAACTACTAAGAGTCATGTTATAAATGAAGTATGTATCTGTTGGATTGATAATGATGCTCTTATGAGACGGCAATGAATGACAGTACTTTGAGATAATATAAATATGAATATTCGGTTGTTATAAAATATTACTAAAACATTCATCGTTGAGAATTACAACACATGGTTTTAAAGATGATGGATGGAATGAGGAACAGAATCTCATACAAAGGATTACTTGGGCCTAGTGGGCTATGCTCACTGAGCCCATGTGCCGGTCATGGCCCCGGATTTAGGCTGTGACAACTTCAAATGGACATCTTCTAGTGGTTTGACTCACAAAATTATTTTAAGAAAATTTTGTTTGTGCTAACATAAGATCCCATTTGCGAATGTGTTTACCCATAAAGCTTCGTAATAAGTTTCCTAAACTTTTGTTAATCACGTTTGTTTGACTATCCGTTTGAGGGTGACTTACTGAACTAAATTGCAAGTGAGTTCCCATTTTTCTCTAGAAAGTTTGTCAAAAATGACTCATGAACTTCACATCTCAATCTCAAGTGATGGTTTTTGAAATTCCATAGAGATGTACAATTTTTTAAAATACAAATCAACTATATGAGAAGCATCATCTATTTTATAGCATGGCATAAATAAGCCATTTTGGAAACTCTATTGCTGACTACCATTACAAAGTCTTGTTGCCTTTGAGTTTTTGGCAAAACCCAAAACAGAATTCATACTCACATCTACCCAAGGGTTTTAGGAATGGTAATGGTTTATATGTACCAGAGTTTTGATTTCCAAACTTGGCAATGTGGCAAATATGACACCTTTGAATATGTTAGATGATATTTATTCTAGCTTGGCTAATAAAATTTTTCCTTCACAAAAGTCAATGTTTTGTCTTTCCCAAAATATCCAGCTAATCCTTCATTATGGGTTTCCTAAATAATAGATTAGCGTAGAGAATATTTAAGGATGCACTGTTGGTTACCTTTGAAAAGATGCCCTTTTCTTGGTGAAATTATCGATAAGGTTGTTGAGAACTAGACTTCCATATTTCACCAAATTCAAAATCTTTCTCATACAATTCTTTCACAACTTCAAAACCAACAACCTTTAATTGTAAGGTAGAAAAAAGAGTAAGGCGACGACTTAAAGCATCAGCTACCTTGTTTTACATAGTTGACTTGTGCTTGAAGAGAATTGGAAAGGCTTTAAGAAACTCACTCCAAGCTACGTGTTGGTGATTAAGCTTGTGTTTGGAGTTGAGATGTTTAAGGGCTTCATGGTCAGACTACAAGACAAATTCCAATGGCAACAAATAATGGCTCCAATAGTCCAGGGCTCGAAAAATGGCATAAAACTCTTTATCATATGTTGAGTATTTCAACTTTGCTTTATTATGTTTCTTATTAAAAAAAGGCAATTGGTCATCTTTCTTGAGATAGAACAACACAAATACCTACATTGAAGGCATCGTAATCAACTTTAAACACTAAATCAAAATTTGAAAGTGAAAGCATGGGAGCCTTAGTAATCCTTTCTTTCAATTCCTTAAAGCTATGTTATGCCTTAATACTCCATATAAAACTATCTCACTTAAGGCATTTAGTAAGTGAAGCAATAATAGAACTCAAATTTTTGATGAAATGTCGATAAAAGGTGGTCAATCCATTAAAGCTTTGAACGTTATGAAGTGACTTCGGAACTAGCCAATTTATAATAGTATCAACTTTGCTTTAGTCCACTTCAATCTCTTGGCTTGACACAACATATTCCAAAAAGATAACTTTGTTTATCATAAACCCGCACTTCTTTAAGTTAGCAAAAAGCTTTTACTGTGGAAGTACTTCAAAGATTTATCATAAATGTTCAAAATGCTCCTTTTGACTTTTACTATACACCAAAATATCATCAAAATAAACCACAACAAACTTCCTAATAAAAGGGCAGAATACATGGCTCATCAGGAACATAAGTGCTAAGTGCATTAGAGATGCCAAATGGCATAACTGTCCATTCATATAACCCATCACGAGTTTTAACTGCAATTTTTCATTCATCTCCATGTCGAATTCAAATTTGGTGATAACCATTACGCATATCATTCTTGGAGAAGATAATAGCACCGTGTAATTGATCAAATAAATCATTAAGTCTCAAAATGAGAAAACGATACTTGATGGTGATTTTGTTGACAACACGCTATGAATGCACATATACCATGTTCCATCTTTTTTTGGAACTAGTAAAGTAGAAACAACACAAGGGTTAATATTTTCTTTTACCAGGTCTTTCTCCAAAAGTTGTTTAACTTGATGTTGTAACTCTTTATGCTCTTATGGACTCATTTGATAAGCAGGCTTGTTTGGAATTATAGAACCAGGGATGAAAGTGATGGCATACTAAATATCTTGCATAGGAGGCAGTCTGTAGTGTGTCTTAACTTCATTTCCTTTTCTCAACCATTGTAGGTTGTAAAGATGAGGATGTACTTTAGTTGGAAGCTTCAATTTTTCCACCATGTAGTTGGCCATAATGTTCTCTCAACTTCCACTATCAATAATGACATTGCAAACCTTCCCTTAGGATGTGCACCTTGTATAAAAGATGTTATGGTGAAGCCAAATTTCATCTTCAATCATCATAACAGTGTTAAGGTTAAGGCAAACAACAAGAGCTTCTCATGGTTGGCAAAAACTTCTTTTGTCTCACATTTGTTGGATATTTCTAATCGATCCTCTACTTCTTCCATGATAGGTTATTCCATAACTTTTTCTTCTACTAAGGAGATAATTCTTCAATTTCGAGAATCCAAAGCAATATGCCCAAATCCTTGGCATTTGAAGCATTTCTTATTGACATTAGAAGCACAAGTAGAACAACTTCTTTATCATTATTGTTTACAATTTTGGAAGAGTTTGCCTTTGGAAGTAGAATGGTTACTAAACTTTGTCTCTTACAATTTAAAGTAGAATCTTTCTGTCTAAATGAACTCACTGAGCTTTTCCATGATTGTTGTTTCTCAACCTTTAATGCCAATCTGGTGACATCATTTATGTTCCACTATGGTTGTGGTTGAACAACATTCGCAATTTCAACATTGAAACCTCCAAGATAATAAGCTACAATTTGCTCTTCAAGTTCATAAGCATCACACCTCATGTGAAGTTGTTCGAATTCGAATGTATATTAATCCACCGATATTGTTTTCTGCCTCAAGTTATGAAATTTAATAAAATTTTCTTATCAATCGTGCTCAAGAAAGGTCTTATGTTTGAGTTCTCAAAGCGTCTTATCCCATGTTCTAATCTTGTTACGACATTCTCTTTCTCATTACCATTTGAAATTTTTCCACTAAATAGAGATGTGTTTTTTTAATTTAATTGCAACAAACTTCATATGTTTTTCATCAGGAATATCGTTGAGCTTGAAAACTCTTTCTGCTGTGTAGAGCGATTCAAGAAAATCATCGGGTAAAACGTTCCTTCAAACTCAAGAATGTTTACCTTGATTCTCAAATCTTTATTAGCAACAATTCTTAAACGACGTATAAGTACTTTTTCATGAAAATATGATTCTTGATGGAAAAGATAGGTATTATCCTCTTCATCACTAGAGCTGCTATTGTTGATTTAAGTAGTATCACGTCTTGCAAGTTGCTGTTATAATTCTTGAACTTGACGACGTAATTCCGCAACCACGACCTCGTGAACATTTCTTTGATGATTTTGGCATCTTGGCGACATTTTATTATCTGGTGATGATTGTCACGACCCAAATTCCAGGCCATGACTGGTGCATGGGCCCAATGAATATAGCCTACTAAGCCCAAGCAAGCCTATCTATATGACCTGTTCATCATTTCCATCAAAAGTTGCTAAGATCACATTTCATAATTTCAATTCGAAATAATGCTAAACATTTCCAACTCACAGTGGCATTGCCAAACAAAATATACATATGTTGTCTAAAACATATATCTCAATAATTTATAATGAGTTTGTCTATACACCACAAAAGGGATACTCGACTTCCAACAGAGAGACCCAGGCGAAAGTACAGCTATTGAATGCCGAGATACCTACCAAGGAGACAAATCTACGAGAACACCTCGACTGAGTTACCGACTGCCTCCTGATCTGAAAACATGAAGTTGAAAACGGTGAGTATAAACCCAGTGAGTGAACAAAAGAAGGGAACAAGCAATTGAAAAGAAAAGTTAAGAAATCATAATGCACTTATTTTCAAAAATAATGCAATTTAGTTTAACTCTTATTAAAACCCCTCATTAAACCCTAAATCGGTTAATTACTTGATGATGAAGGATCCATACATAGTAAAGAATTTGAAGAGTAAAAACTTTTATAGCATTTAAGCGAGTCAAGTAAAATGACGGGTCTTCGCTGCAGCAAAATTTGGGCTTAAATTATCAGCTGGACGATGGTTTCTCAACTGACCGAGGGTTTCTCTCTAAAACCCTTCATTTCAACTTAATTAAATAAATTCCTTATTGTTGGGAGTCCATGATCAACTATGGTGCTAAAGAAGTGGAAAATAGGGCAGCAACCACACAAGGTAGCAATCAAAACATAATGTTTCTCGCTACAGCGAGATTTATTCTCGCTGCAGCGAAAAGCTCCAGCAAATTTCTCGATGCAGCGAGAACAAGGCCACTGTAAATCCCTCAACTTGAAAGTTTTTCACTACAGCGAGAAACAGGACACCAAGAACAAGTTTTCATTCCCTCAAGAAAAGGCCATTTTGCTACAATGATAAAATCAACTTTAAATTACTTAGAAATTTCTTATGTTTAACATGCAAGATTTCACATGCATTACAACCATATACTATATTCATGAACTTTTATTGCATAAACATATATATATATATATATATATATATATATATACATTACATATATAAACACTAATACCACCGTCGTCTCATCCAGCTCATATGCAACCCCCACATTGTGCACATAGTTGGAGTCATCATGTGCATCCCCCACATCGTGCACAGCTAATACCACTGTGTGCATCCCTCACATCACGCACAGGCAATATCATCATCCACACTCCCGCACCCATCATCATTGGCATGTGCTCCCCCACATCGCTTGCAGGCTCAATTATAATTACAAACAATATTACTATCAATACATATCATATATATTTAGATATACATATATATCAACATAACACAAGGCACATGGCTTCATCACAATCGCATTCCACAACGCAAAACGTTTCATTAAAAGCTTGTTCCCATGCATATTTTAGAGAAAAACGGATAAAATGTTTCAATGGATTTAATCAAACGCATATGCCCAAAACCCAAAACATTTCAATGCAAGTTCACTCATCGGTATTCCTTAAATCTTTACTCAACTCTAACTTCCTTTAATGGTCCAAATGGAGCGGTGGGGCTTCGTTGGAACCTATCATCACATTAGCATCACAATTAACTCAATTCACATAACTATAAATTCTAAAAGCTATCTCCTAACTAGCTTTCAATTGCCATTAAATGACTATCTATTTTCACTATCCTAATCACTCTAAAATGAATGAACAACCTCAACTACAAAACACTCACAAGTGTAATCACTAACCATTCTCAACACTTAAAACTCAAGTCTAATTCACTACTCACCTTGGTAGCTTTGTAATTGAAATTCTTCCTAAAAATTTCCAAGCTATTATAGAAGCTCCATCTTTCTCTCTCTAAAATACTTAGCTAGTGAGAGAAAGTATGAAAGTAAGACTTTCGAAGGGTTTCAAAGTGAGAGAGTGAAATAACACAAAAGGTTTTATGAAAGGGTGCACAAAAGTATGAAAATTGGAGCTAGCTTGAGAGAAGTTATGGAGCTTTCCAAACAAGCTTCCATGGAGGATGAAAGCAACGTGAGATGGGAGGGAGAAGAAGAAGAAGCTGCTGGAGAAATGAAGAAGCTGCTAGAACAAATGATATTTATAACTAAAGCTTATCCAATTTCTCCTTAAATTACGAAAATGCTCTTAACAAGTTGGTTTGTTCTCTTCCAATCCTTTGTGCAATCTTTTTACTCTTTTGACATTGGGAAAAAGTCCATAATGGTATAGAAATACTCAAGTTCATGAAAACTTAAAATTTCAACTCGAGATGAAAAATGACTATTTTGCCCCTACCTTGGAAATCATCATTATTTTTATTTCCTTCGTGATTTTACCCTTATTTTCATCATTCATTTATGTCTTAGGCCTACTTAGGCCCTAATATTGTTTAAAAGGTCACTTCTAGGGGCTTACTAAAGAAATGACGAAATTACTCCTAGCCCGTGTCATTGTGTCTACACCTAGTTATAGGCCTATAGGGATTGAGGTCTCACAATGACAATGTGGTGATGCAGAAAAAAAAATACTGACAAAACTATAAAACAATAAAAGGGACAAAATTACCCGAACAAGAAGAGTCAAAACTCGACAACGACATGAACTCGAACTATGCAGCAAAAAATGATCCTCCCGCTTTAATATCAAACTAACACCAGGATATTGTAAAGACACCAATCATGGCTAGGTTAAAAACCCCACTAAGGTGAACACCAATCTTGGCAATGTTAAAAAACCCCACTAAAGTGAATTATGGCCAAAATCTCACTTTAGGTAGTCAAACCAAAGATACTAAAATCTTTTACTCTTTTGAAAGAACCTATTGAAAATAAGCACCCCTGCTTATTAAAGAAAATATTCTTTATTTAATCTCAACTTGAATATGCTTAACAATTAACCCAAGAGAGCTTTATATAACTATTCTTAAAAAAGAGAGCCATCTTATTTTTTCTATGTGGGATTAAATAAGTAAATAACCTAATTTGAACTTACTTGGAATACAAGCAAAGTAAAAGACAATTAAGAAAAAAATAATTATAGAAATAACCTTTCCTAACTTAATGCGCAAATTACCTAAATAATATATTCTTGTATCAATAACATTATGAAAATGTCCCTACACTACATGAAATGTCAAATAAGAAAAAAAAATGTGTATTGGTAAACAACATATTTATGGTAAACATTGTATGATAGTATATATTTAATGATGGCATAAGTCATGATAAAGTTATATGCCATGTTTTCATCATTGTACAACAGTTTTGCTTCCATATCCCATTTTCCACTACTGCAGGAGTATGTGCTAGTCTTTCCATGCATAACACAAAAATATAAGGTGACAATGGGTCACTCTGTTGAACACCTCTAGATGGAGAAAAGCTATTTGAGAGAATCTCATTCCATAGAATTTGGGAACTACGGTACATATAATTATGTCAATCAGAGGTTTGGGAATATGTGCTTCTCTCAAGGTATCATG
The DNA here is from genome assembly GCF_000208745.1 of Theobroma cacao. Lineage (NCBI taxonomy): Eukaryota > Viridiplantae > Streptophyta > Magnoliopsida > Malvales > Malvaceae > Theobroma > Theobroma cacao. Next base: position 27,503,344 of record NC_030858.1, read on the forward strand.
TATAAACTCCCAACGAAGATGGTCATAAGCCTTCTCAAGATCAATCTTTACCATCATCCAACCTAAGTTCTTGCTTCTTTCAGAATGAATGAACCACCTCCTACACAATAATTATATTATCAGTAATGTGTCTTCCAAGGATGAAGCTAGACTCCGTATCCATAGACTTTTAATTTCATGGGAATCTTGCCCCATCCATGTGTCCCCTTGCTTGCTCCATTTCTATTTTAAAGCTAGGTGTCCAAAATGTTAAAATTTCCCCTAACGACAAACCATAGAGTTTCTTCTTTCTCCGCTAGGTAAATGGCAGTTTTTTTTTCTTGATTTTCTTATTTTCCACTTTTTATGCCATTGATTTATTGGGTTGTTTATTTTGCTACAATTCCAAGTGGGTTTTTCAGGCTGTAATCAAATATATATTGTTTCTGTATATGGTCTTTGGAGGTTCTTACCATAAATTCCTATTGTTTTCAAATCAATAAATATCAAAAAGGGAATGAATTCCAAGTGGGTTTTCATTTCAATCAGCTTTCGTTTTTGGGTAAAAAAGAATTGGTACTTTGTGATGGTTTTGGTTCTGATTTTTGTGGTTGGTTTTGATTTCTGATTCGAATTGCTTTTGCCTTCAAGGAGACTAGTTGATGGGGCGTGGCTTTTTCTTTTCTGATATCGTAGCTCTTTTACGATTGTATAGGTTGGTTTCTTTTCAAGTATTGCTTGATTGTGTTTCTCTTGACTGCTACTTAGAGGTTCTTCTAGCCTCTTGCTTGATGGGGGGATGCTGTGTTTTTAAGGAAAGTCGAGAATGATGCTGCAATTGCAAATTCGTTTTTGACTTTTGCAAATTTTCATTTGTTTTTAACACAGACATTGAAAGCTGTACATTGTTGGTGCATTTAAAATAAACTTTATAAATCCATTTGATTTGCGTTTCAATAAAATTTGAAATTTTCAAATAAAAATAGAAACCAAAATTAAATCATTGATTTAGAAATTTTAAACATAATATCTAAAAAGGCTTCTAAACTATTTAAGAAGATTCAAATAAACCTTTATATTTTTATTTATAATCAAACTAACCTTTATAATTAATGATTAATTTAATCAAAATGTCATTTATTATTATATACCACATGATGCTGACGTAGAATGTTAATATGTTATGATTGATGATAATATAACATGTTACGTATTGTAATTGAAGATGACATGACATACTAATGTAACATGATAACATGACCATATAACATGATAACATAACCATGTGATATTTTTCACCTTCTACATTAATATCATGTTAGTAACATGTGGATATAATATGACAAATGACATTTTAACTAATGACGACTAAACAACTATTAGTTATAAGAATCTATTTGATTTAAAATAGACTTGATTGAATATAATAAAAAAATAACTTACATAATTTTTTTAATAATTTAAAAAAAAATTTAATATTATCACAAAATTTTAAATGAAATCATCAAACGATATTTGATGTTGGGGAGACCTATGCCTTTGTGGTAATAGTGAATGCCTTGATTTTTAGTCTGAGTCCCACCTCTTACGCATCTTATAGCAAATTTATGCATTTTTTCCCAATCACAGATTGATTATTTAAACTAGTTTTACCGGCAATGCTACTATATCACTATGAGTTTGTATGATTTGTTTATATTTATAACTTTTACTTGTAAATTGCATGTATATGTACTTTCATAAAAAGCCAAATAGTCGATGTTTATGTCAATTAATTATTTTTGTTTTTTTTACAAAAAAAAACAAAACCTGAGTTGGAATTAAATGGACTAAGAGCGAAAGGATCGACCAAGGATCGAATGAAAATGACTGCATCCGTTCAAGTTCACAAGTTGGCTTAGTAACTAGCGATCAAGTTTGCATTCTTGATGAGACATTTGATGAGGACAGCCACTGATTGAGACACATCAACTGCTATCTTTTTCATTTACATTGTTTTATACTCTTTTCGATATATTTTTTAAATTTTTTATGGAAATTAAATCAAAATTTTGATTTTAATATATTTTATATTAAAAGTTGAAAAAATTTTTATGATAAAAATTAGAAAATAAATTCATGAAAATAAATTTATAACATAAAAAATAAAAATATTAAATATCGAAAAAGGTAAAATCTATATTATATATATATATATATATATATATATATTTTGAGACCCCCTAAAAGAAGATAAACAAAACAAAAACGAAAAGAGCATTTCTTATCAATATTTTAGGAGAGTACAAAAAAAATACAAATTACAATGATCATTACATTCGATGTAAAAAATTATTCAACAAATCAATAAATTAACAGATAATTAATTAAACAAAATATGATGGAATTGATATTGAGAGAGATATGAAATTGAAAGTTTAAGATTAATATTTTTATTCAAATTAATCATATTTATGAGAGATTTGCAAAATTTGGTCATGTGTAAAATGCTTAGAATGGTAGGTGTGCTGATCGATGATGACAACACTTGTCCTTTGGTTCTTCTCATTCAAAGAGTTTTCAACTTTTCATGGTTGAAAGCTGGGAATGGTTTGCGGTTTTATCGACAGCAGGGCCACAATCCCACATCCATCTGCCTGTCTTATCTATTTCTGTACCTAAGATTAATCAGAGCCTCAGATTTTAATATTCGGTTGCCAAATTCGTTGCAACACTTTCAGGCATATGGAAAACATTGTTTGTAATTTAATTGAGACATGGCTTTGTGGACCAACCATGGCTTTATTTCAAGCACAATTTTGTGGTCCATTGGTTAGCTCTACGTCGACCCTTCAAATCTTATCCATTCCTGTCAGATTTTTACCAAGAATTTCTTCATTTCACAAATAAGACTTAATATATAAATATATATATATATATATATATATATATATATATATATATATTCTTTTCCCCTTGTCATAATCACTAAAGTAAAAGAAAATTATCACAATGACCATTCCTACCACGTTTGTTGACGTCGTGTTATTTGTTGAGCTAACGTGTGTGCATAAATGTGTTCAAGCGATGTATTTCATCCTACGCTTAACACAAAGGGTGCCTAGTTTGAATGAGTCGAGACAAGGGTTAAGTTAATAAGTTAATGATTAATATGGAGTGTTGATCGATTGGAATCAAATTCAAATAAAAGTTAATCAAATAAGTATTTATCTTTATGTTATTAAAATTCCTCGAAAAAACATCAAAAAATTTCAAAGTCCAGCCTAATTGAGTAAGCAACAAGGTTAAGGGATTGAATGTGGCCATAACCGTGTTAAAGATTTTGAAGCATTTTATGGAAACATCAACTTTTGTCGAGCAATTAACAAGAAAAATAAAGTTCAAGATTTCAATGGATTAGTTGATTAAAGAAAATCCTCAAGTGATTAATCTTGTGTTAGACTGCTTTATAAATTTTATAAATTTATACTATATTTTAATATTTTTATTAGCCAGATTCACTCTAAACGCTCTCAAACAATTTTTTTTTTTAAAAAAAAATTAAGTATAAAAAGGATCAAGAAGGCTTCACATACAACAACTAGAACATCCAACAAAAGGGATTTGAGACAATTCAAAGAGATTCTCTTCTAGCTCATAAATGCTTGACTCTTATCTTTTCTTGTATTTGTGTAGATCAATTAGACATCCGTTCAAGTTGTAAGCTCGTGACATCGAATATCCAAAACAATCAGTTTGAGTGCCAAGCTTGATTCGATTAAATTGTTTATTAATAAATAGTATAGTTTTTATTTAAATTTAATTTTAAAATATTAATATAAAACAATATTTTATTATTTTAATAATAAAAATAATAATTAAATGAATAGATTAATCCCTTTAGTGACTTTAGATTAGATTATTTATGAAAAGAAATTTTAATTAAAAAAAGTGAAAAAAGAAACATTAATTGAAGTAGTAGGTCGTGCTAGATTGACCCTTAAAACAATGCCCCAACATGGACAAACCCAATGAGATACAAATCCTGGACCCAACGTGACCCCTATCTTTGGGCTGTAATTCTTTAGTAATTTGGGTTTCTAAGAGGGCCCTTGACGAGTTTTTAAGTTTTAGATAATTTTTTATTTTCTTATTTTATTCAATTCAACATTTTCCAAAATGAAAACAATTAAAATTCGTTAATTTGGTCATGTCTACATTTATATTATCGCTACATGTTTAAATATGAAAACTCATTAAGTTGACACTTGTATGACATACCATATTAGTGATTACAAAATTCTTATTTTGCCACGTAGATGTTAAGGTAACACAGCTAATAATTATGAGGATGTCTTTAAAAAAAATTAAAAAAAAAACCCAAGAAGACATTGGCATGATAAATTAAAAACATGGTTATCTAATAAAAATTGTACTTTAAAAGTTCAATTGAATAAAATAAAAAACCAAAAATTTATTTAAAAGGTTAAGAAAGTATAAGAACATACTTAATCTTTTTATTAAATAGAAAGTATTGACAAAGAATACAATAATAATGTGCTAAATTCATAATTTTAATTAATTAAATTTAAAATAAATGGAAAAGTGAGTGCAAACTGACTCTTGATCATGTGATAGGTAAAAATTATTATTGTAGTTATTAAATCAACATACGTATCATGTATCAAAGATTCAAAATTTTATTTTAAATATCGAGCATTATATGGTATGGCAAAATATGGTAAAAAAATTTTAAAATTAATGAAAATTTTAAAATATTATTGAAAATTATATGACATAACTTAAAAAGATGATTGTTTTAATTTAAACTCTTAACATACTATTTATATATTTTTAATGTTAATTTACTAATTAAAAGATAAAGAACATTTAACATGTTGAAATCAAAAAGGTAAATCCTTTTTTTTTTGAAGTCTGAATTTTGAGTTTTTTTCAATGTTTCAACCAACAAAAGAATAAATAAAAATGAATTTGTAATAATTAAGTAAAGATAAAATTTATAAAAAGTAAATCCTATGGTAGACAATACACTTTTAATATTTAATTAATATAAATATTAATTTGTATTGTTTTTATTTTTTAATGTTGTAATCTACAGACGCCTCCAGGTTCAATGTCCGAGTTTAGAATGCGAGACAGTCTGACGTGCCGTCTAAACTATGGCGGGTTCATCAAAACCATTGGCGGGAAATTGAGGAACGAATTTTGAGATCCGATACGCTAAACTACAGCATGGCCTACAATGGCTTGGCTAATCCGAGGTGCCACCGCTTTTACTGTCTCACCAAAGCTTTATACATTGTCAACCTTTAAAACGGCACCGTTTAATGAGAAAGCATTGGCCCATGCGATGATTCGTCATGCAGATGACCGCAGGGTATCAAAGTTTCCGTTACAAGCCCTAGCTTCCCTCTTTCTCTTCGCTCTGCTACTGCTCCTCTGGTTTTGCTGTTTTTGATTTCTCAACATTTTATCTTAAATTCGATTTGACTCTAATTCTTTCTTCAAGCTTTAATTTCCATTTTGTTCTTCGGTGAATATCAAATGGAGAGTGAAAGTCCAATAGAAACAAAGAAAGGCAAATCAAAAACTCCCAGGAAAGCTAAAGAAAGCATTCTCAAACAAAGTATGTATAGATGGATGGATCTATGGATGTACGCACGGATGATGGCTGAGGTTATCTTATTTTATTCCTTTTTGTGGTTTATGCAGAGTCCCCAGCTGAGTTCTTTGCAGAGAACAAAAACATTGCTGGCTTTGATAACGTAAGTTGCGTTTTTCTCTTTTCTTTCTTCTTCTACTTCTTCAATTTTTCTTTTTGGAATTTAGTTTTTCTTTATTTTGTTGTCATTTTATTGTACAAGGAACTGCAATTAGGGGGAAGTTAGCAAGCAAAATTCAACTTGTATTGTAGTTGAAAATTTCTAATTGATTTAAGATACATTTTAGTAATAATTTTGATATTTGGTAAATTCAGGTTGAATGTAAAAAAAAAATCTTATATTATAAACTTTAGGTGCTGATTAAAAGGAAGTTTCTTTTTCCTTTTTAGCGAGTTCTTTTAAACTTTTATTAATTTATGTGATTTATTTGTGCATGGATATCAGCCCGGTAAATGTTTATACACCACTGTTAGAGAACTGGTTGAAAATGCACTAGATTCAGCGGAGTCAATATCTGAGCTTCCAGTTGTAGAAATAACAATGTAAGCTTCATGTCTATGCAAAAAACGTTGTAAATTGTTTTTAGCTATCATTTAGCAATGCAAAAATATTATATATTTTTTCTGCCTAAATACTTATTGCTATTGCAGAGAAGAGATTGTCAAAAGCAAGTTCAATTCCATGATTGGGCTTGTTGATAGGGAACGTGTTGATGAAGAATTATACGATGATTATGAGACAGCTAAGGCCCGCGAGGTATCTATACCTTCTAATGTGCATCCTCTATTGTTTTTGACTTCATTTATGAACTACGTAGGTGGTACATCGGATTATAGTTACGTTTTGGAGTCAGACATGTGATAAGTTTACTTTAGGTGTTAAAAATGGTTAGATTTGCAACCTCGTTCCAGTTTTCATTTTTAGCATGTTGCATCTTTCAACTGCATTTTATGCTAGCAATTTGTTGTATTAAGGAATGCAAGAAGTGTTCTATTACCCATTTTGTCTGCTATCTCAAACCTCATGCTTCAATTGCTTTCACGCATTCAGAAAAGATTAGCGAAGGAAGCTCGAGCTCAAGAAATACAAGCAAAGAATGCTGCCCTTGGGAAGAAAGTCAAAGAATCTGCAGCTCCCAAGAGTGTCAAGGGTCGAGGCGAAGCTTCTTTTTACAGGGTTACATGCAAGGTATAATTACAATCCATCTCAACCTTCCTTACCATATTGGTTTTTTATTGTCTGAGTTCTTCGATTAAATTGATCTTATTGTAAATGAATTTCTAAAACTTTTCCTTAGGTCTAAGTCAATGACTGCTGACTCGAAATGCAGGACAACGGAAGAGGAATGCCACATGATGACATCCCAAACATGTTTGGACGAGGTCAAATTACTTGTGACATTAAGTTCCTTTTTGATGCAAATTTGACTGCACATTAACACTTTTGTTATTCCTGATGATTTATTGTGGTTCCATTTTAACATCTAACGTAGCGTGCTCATTTATGCAGTTCTGTCTGGCACAAAATATGGCTTGAAGCAGACACGTGGAAAGTTTGGTCTTGGTGCAAAAATGGTAGTGCTTCTGACATGTGTGCCATGTCTCTAACTGCAGTATTTCATTCGACATGTGTATACACATGTATTATAATTGCTTTATTTTTATGCTGGGATATATTTTAGGTTGCATATGTTGAGTTGTGATTTACGTAGCATCTGAGTTGTCAGTGTATTACTTTGAATGCTCCTTCATAAAATATGGTTTGCCTTTGGGATTTCATTGGATCTGCCATAGGAGATCATGATTTAAAGCAATTCAATTTAAATTTCCCTGCATATGGTATTGAACAAAGCTGTTAAGAGATTAGTTATTGAATCTGGCTTTACTATTGTGTTGTGGAACATATTGAATTTGTTTAAGTTGTGTTCGTGCAGGCCTTAATTTGGTCCAAAATGAGTACAGGCCTGCCAATCGAGATCTCATCATCAATGATGGGTCAAAATTATATTTCCTTCTGTAGGCTGGATATAGACATTCATAGGTATGATGTAAATGCAAGGCAAACAGATTTTTAGTTATTTCATAAATCACACTTTTTTCTGGTCAACATAAACCCCAAATATTCATTTTATTTCATCTTTGCAATTTGCACTCTGTGGAATATTTTTGTCCATTCAGATGTATGCATGCTGAATTCTTTTCTTTGTATCTGTTTGGAGGCTTATACTATATTTGAAAAAACTATGATGATAGATGATTAGGAGTTATATTCTTGAGTTTGATGTATTGTAATGCCATAATGGTGTTTATAATTTCAGGAACATTCCTCACATTCATTTACATGAAAAACGTGACAACAAGGATAGATGGCATGGGGCTGAAATTCAAGTGGTCATTGAGGGAAATTGGACAACTTACCGTGTATACATCAGCTCCTTTTCTATTATTTTATTAGACTTTCATAGCTGTTCAAGCTTTTTAGAGTTCCTTGATGCTTTATTTCTAGGTTGTCAAGGATGATTGAGAGTAACAGTTGGTACACCTTAATAACAAAAATGTCATTGTTTTTGTATTTGCAGTCCAAGATATTGCATTACATGCGACAAATGGCTGTTATCACCCCTTATGCTCAATTTCTTTTTAAGTTTGTATCTGATGCCCCTGAGTAAGCTCTCTCTCTCTCTCTGTTGCTTGATGGTCCTCAACACACACACACACACACGCAATCTTGCTGACCTTGTTGTGAACTGTTTCTGTTTTCCTTTTTTCATACAGTAAAAATGTCACTATAAAGTTTGCACGGAGGACAGATGTAATGCCTCCGGTTCCTGTTGAGACGAAGCACCATCCTTCATCTGTTGACATACTACTAATCAAACGCCTTATTGCTGAAACATCAAAACAGAACCTAATGCAGTTTCTTCAGCATGAATTTGTAAATATTGGAAAATCCCTTGCTGAACGTCTAATTGGTAAGAAGTTTGTGAATATATCTTCGGAATTGTTTTCACTTATTGTCTTTTTATTCCTCCTGGAGTTTTCTCTTTTACCCGATTCCACCATTCTTTTAAGGATGTTATGGTTGAATTTCTTATCTCATTGTGTTGAGGCTAATTGCTCTTTCTTTAACTCCTTTTTTTTTTAATTTTTTTTACTATTATACAGCTGTCAAAAGGATGCACTTTAGTATCTTATGAAAGAAATGTAAATTAGGCGATCTTCTATCATTTTGAGTTGCTTATATATCTCATTTGTAAAAATTTGAAAATTTTTAGAAGCTGTAGAGTGGAGAGACATTTATGCATTACACCAATTCCCTGGCTGTTGGCATATTTCTAATGGGACAGGAGATATTAGTGATTTTGCTATTGTGGATTACTGTTCTATGAGGTGGTCAAGATTATATAGAAGCTTCTTTCTGTCATGGTCATGTTTGAAGCTGCAAACTTTTGCTATATTGAACTAATATCAGTCAATTTAAGTGTGCTTGGTGCTGAAATTGATTCAAGTTTTGGTAGTTTGGTGACATACGAAATATTATGTGTTCCTGCCTTAGTTGATATAGGCTAGTCCTTAGATGCTCAACCTGATCTGTGTTGTGATTTTGCTTACATTTTAGGAGAAATGGGTCCAGAGTTTAGTCCAAAATTGGCTGTGAAGTCTCTAACTGATCAGCAAATAGTTCGCATCCACCAGTTATTTCGTCAAGCTAAATTTGATGACCCCAGTGGTGATGTAAGCAGCTTTTCCTAAATAGTTTATCATTCTGTCTGCTACACTCTAATGTAACTGCCTTTCTGTTTCATTCATTACTACATCTTGCATTCCGTAGCATTTCCCCTGTTAACTTCAAAGCTTTTTTCAGTGTCTAAGTCCTGCAGGTGAGTACAATCTTCGCCTAGGAATTATAAAGGAACTACATCCTGACATGGTTGCGACTTATTCAGGCAGGTTTGTCCTAGTGTGCTGATTTCTACCTGGATCAATTATACACCTTGCTCAGTTAATGGTGGATAAGCTTTTTTGCTAAATGTATGTAATTTTTTTTACAATATTATACAGTGCTCAAGTTTTTGAGGGGCACCCGTTCATTGTGGAAGCTGGTGTTAGTGTGGGTGGAAAAGATGTTAAACAGGTCAGTGGGTTCTGGAGAAATAAGTTGATTACTTCTCTATCATTTTGAATTAGAGAGATAAAAAACAGAAGGTTCCAGAGTGTGAATAAACAAGCAAGATGTGTTTTCATTCCCCCATTTTCTGGCAATATATCATTTTTATCATCTCTCAAAGCCAATGTCAATGGGGATGGCAGGGTTGAGGTGTTACTTATACAAGTAAATTTTCTATCTTTACCGTATAGTCTAATGCTTGACAATTAGATGGGTATTGTCAGGATAGCTTTTCCTTTTCATGTTGGTTCTTCATTATCTACATGGTGTTTGTGCATTCTAAGCATTTAAAGACTCCAAAAATTCCAGGGTTTGAATATTTTTCGATTTGCAAATCGAATACCCCTTCTTTTTGAGCAAGGTGGTGATGTCGTCACAAGGACTGCGCTAAAGAGAATCAGGTAAGATATACTACATGCAATTCCCTTACTTTTGTGGGGAGCAGGGATGCCAACTTTTATTGCAATAAAACTAGCACAAGAAGCAATGCAAGATTGAAACAAGGCTTCTTACTCAAACAATCATTTTCAGTTGGAGTAGTTACAAGATCAACCAAACACAAGATAAAATTGGTGTCTTTGTGAGTATTGTAAGCACAAAAATCCCCTTTAAAGGGACTGGGAAGGAGTACATTGGGGATGATATCAGCGAAATAGCTAGTGCTGTCAAGGTGGGGAAGTTCTCTGCTTTATTGCATCCAGATTTCCATAATGAATGTAATGAGTAAACTAACAACATTATGTTTCAGTCTGCAATTAAGCAGTGCTGCATCCAGCTGAAGTCGAAAATAGTAAAGAAAATGCAGGCTCGTGAACAGCAAGAGAGAAAGCGAAATTTGAGCAAGTAAATTCGAGTCACCTGTCCTATCAAATGGTATTTCTTGTTCATTTTGCACAACGTATAACAAGTGTAACAATCAACTGGCAGGTATATTCCTGATGCTACAAATGCTGTGTATGATGTTTTGAAAGAAATGGCAAAGTCACATGCATCAAAAAAGAAACGAATTGAGGAAAGGGATGCAGATATTCTTCAAAATGTATCTGATCAGTTGATTACTAAAGAGACACTCAAGGAAAAGCTCACTCAACATGTTGAAAAGGTGAGTTTTGAGTTGCATGCCGCCCAAGTACCTGAAACGTGTCCCAAAAATGCCAAATCCTTCATGTTCTTTCAACAAAATATTGATATTTAATATAGCATATCATCATGACATTTATACGTTCACCACAATTGAATCCTGTGATCCAAAATGATCCCTTTTATCTTGTCAAACCGTAGGAAATATCCATTCATGCCATCAGTAGAATAAATCGTTTAATGAATGAAGTCCAGTTTATAGCTAAAGGGAGTATTTATATTTTTCTTTCGGTTATGGCAATGCTGTAATCTGTCCATTTTCCCATGGTGGTGATGTTTGCAGGTGGATTATGAAATGGCATTGGAGTATGCCACACAAAGTGGAGTAAACGAGGAACCAAGAGAAGATATGTATTTACAGTCGCTATATGCTAAAAGTAACTTTTTTGATTTCCATAGTCCCATATTTGTCTTCAGACTCTTCCAATAGGAGTATTTCATATGCTTATTATTCAATTATACCATTTTTATTTTCCAACCTGGCAACCTCAATATAGTAAGGAACACTAGTTATACCATTTTTACTGATCTGTAGCCTACAAAGAAAACTAGATATTTGAGTTGAACGTGAACGTACATTGTAGCCCTGATGTCATGAAAGTTTGATTTTTTTAATTGTGTAGTTTATTGATTAAGAACGAGTATAGAATAGTTATGTAACATGGAGAATAGTGAAAATAACTTGGAACAAGTGGTAAGGTTCATAAGTTAATTTTACATTTAAGATGTTTAAGAGAGCTTGATTTGATGATTTAGATATTGAGATAATTAAGAGGTTTTTTTTTTTTTTTCAACCTTCTCTTTAATTATAAATGCTTTACCTTATTTTTCATTCTCAAGAAATATGTGACACATTCTTAAGGTGTCACTGAGCTTTATTGTATCATTTAATTAAAACATTCCGCCAACACTAATATACGTAGTGGGTTAGTGTATTATTCTCATAATAAACGTTTTATCACATAATGGACGTGATTTACCAATTATGAAAGTTGTTCCGAAACGTGCTCAGCACATGATGTTTGGGTAACTACTTTTTAGCCAATTGCTCCTAAAGAATTGTTTTTACTTGGTACCCATATAATGCAATGGACAAATTAAAAATTCAACGAATTCTCTCTAAAAGGCTCTCTCTAAGCTTCTCTCAAATTCTTATTTCTTCTTTACTCAACTCTTTCCCTCTTATTCTTCTCCGTGCCTGCCATTACACTTCCTACCTTTTCCCAAATTTGTATTTCTTTACCTCTTAGCACAAAGCACTTAAACCTTCCAGGATTTAGGGTTTAGGATATTGTTCCAATCTTCTTTTTAGTCACGTCTAGTACGTCTTACTTATTTATTGTGACATTTTCTCTTTCCTTATCAAAATAACATTCTACATTTTAGTAACTCTATTAGGAAAGAGTGATTATATTAAGTACAAGATGTTAAAAAATCACATTATTAAAAGATATGGAGAATTCTCCTAACAGTCAAGAAACATCTATTTTCACTTATGTCGAAGAGCTAATGAAAATGCTACACTCTTCATAAGAGAGGATGCAAATATTAAAAAATAACAAGCAGCAGACAATGGAGACAATCTCCTAACTTGTGTCCCCTATTGCTACAACCTCTCAAGTACAACCCATGCAGCCCCATAGTAGCCAAAGAGGCTAGATGGATCATAGTCATACATATTCTTAACCAGTAGGAATTGTCCAACATTTATGTATTTCTTGATCACCCCATCAAATGCTAGGTTTTGGTTCTTCCCCAATGTGGCCAATGGCAAGGCTCCATTTATTAATATGGCGATTTGCTCAATTCTTCCAAAACATCTTGATAAATCGAAATCTATTACATCTCCTTGTTTTCTTGAGTAACCACTTGAAGCCTTAATGTAACGCATGAGATGTAACGACCTTCTCCCTGATCGTTACCGGCGTCCGAGACTTACAAGTAAACCCACCAAATCCCGAACCAACCTTAGTTGAGATTCCAAATAATTAGAATTAACTGGTAAAATTAGTGCTATCATTTACTTAAACCAAATAAACGATTGCAATAAAAGTATAGCAACTAGTTACAATATCCTAGCTTGTCCCACTTCACCCTTAACATCCAATACACAACCTTAAAGTTTTTAACAAACTACATATCCGAAAGATTAATGATAATTTTATACAATCTAGCAGTTTTATGTGACACGACACCTAGGCAGCGGAGCGACTCAGGGTGGAAGTCTAAGAGATGCCATTACCTACATTGCAGCAAGTCTTGATGTGTTGCGCGATGCACTTGAGCTAATTACTTATTTGCAAAAGGAAATAAGGGGGTGAGTCTCACAGACTCAGTGATCATCAACCCCGTGAGTAGGGCGTAGATGGGAAACAAGAATAAAGCAAATAAGTTTGACATTAAAAACATAGGAATATGTATAAACAATTTAAAATCAAATGGGGTATTGGTGCCTTATATGAAAACTCAAAAGTCAGATTGCAAATAATCATTTCAAGTAACGTATTAAAACCAATGTAAGAAAAAGATTTCTATCGTCGAAATCATTTAACATCTTTACTCAAATCAAATCAGTATAATCACGCACGCTCCCGTGAAATCAAATATTATCAAAGCTTATGCACAAATTCGCAAATTGCCTCATACGCGAAGAGTTAAATCCAACATCATAGTATAAATAGGGGAACTACAAAAAATCTTATAGTTTTCACCATGCGAAAGAATACGTATAGAAAACCCAAAGAGATATCACTGTTGAGTAGGTAAACATAGTATTAATCGTGGACCCGCTTCTATGTAATAACAATCCGGGAGCCTTACTCCACCGGATTCCCACAGCCATGGCAGTCTTGATGTTGTTGGTCAACATTGGAGAATCAAGTAGTCGCAACTGCGTATATCACCCGTGGCCTAGCCATGTATATCATCCCGTGGCCTTGCCACGTATATATCACAAACCATGGCCCCAGCCATGTCTAACAACTTGTCGACGACCCAAAGGTTCTCTAGCTAGAGCTTACTTGTGCACAAGGGTCACACTATCTCGATGTGACATTCGGCCTACTCTCGAATCTCCCGATTTAATAAAATCACTTAAAAGCCAAATTGGGTTATCAAAAGATCATTTCAAATCATTTTCAAAATACGGATCATGGTATTGTACTCAAACCTTTTTTTGTAAAACTTTGCAATGTAAAACCTTTTGCATGAGATTTAGATGTCAAATCAGCATGGTGAACATGAAATTCATTCATGAATGCACATCACACAACCAATAAGCCACATTTTGATATAAATCGTATTGAAAAGCTTGTTTCCTGATTTTAAAATCCTTTATGTATATAACTTATATATATATATATATATGGTCAAAACAACTTCAAACTCTTTGGCATTCACAATTTCCTAGGATATCTACTACCTCATGTTGTCCACAAATTGCATTTAAAGTAAATCGACACATCTATTAATCGTATGGCAATATATCTATATATAATATGGAAATTTGGAAATCGACACCCCCTACTTACCTTATACTAGCGGGATACTACATCGCTATTGACTCAGATACGCATCTAGCTAATTCTACTTGTTGATCACTCGTTACCTAGTCCAGCACGCCACCATGGCAATTTTCCTCACTTACGCTACTTAGCAACAATTCAGACTCAATATCTTTAATTCCACACATGTACGAGCAGCACTTCAATCAACAAATCCTTAACCTAATTTCATAGTTAATCTCATGCTTACACACAATCATATATGGTAGCAACTTTACTAAAGAAGTCTTAAATCTTTGCATGCATAGTTCTTATCCTTTATTTTCTTCAAACATTACATTCTCACAACCAATATAGACATTCTTTCTAACCTGTAATCATATAGCATAAACAATCAAGGATTAAGCCACAATTTGTCTTAAATTTCCTCAATGATTCAACTTGAACTAAAACCAAGAAATCTCAAGCTTCTTGGTAGCAAAATCTCACATTCCTTGTGATTCACCAACATGCATGGTTTCTTAGCACCCATACAGTATTCTTTTGCTATCACAAACATTTTCACACATTATAAGTGGTTCAAAAAGCATGCATTCAATCAAACTAACAATTTTTACCTTCCTTACCTTGAAATCTTTAAGTCAAACTACTAAACTCTCCTTGAATTTCAACAATGGCGTGTGGGTGGGAGGAAAAACCTCTCGATTTTTCTCTAGCTTCTCCATGCCGAACCTTCCTTCTTTTCTCTGTTTTTTTTTCTTCTTTCTTTCTTCTCCTTTCTTTTGTCTTCTTGGTTATGGGCGGACTTCTCGAGGCCAAAGCCTTGAAAATGGCTTCACTTTTTCATTTTTGCCCAAGCATGGGCTGATTCCCCAAAGCCACATTCTTTTCCATTATTTTCCTTTCTTTTCTCTTTACTTTTCTTGCATGGGCGGATTGCCCAAAGCTTGATGACTTTTTGGTATTTTTCCTTTTATTTTATGTGATAAAATTACAAGGCAAAAGGCTTTGCAACCTTTTCACCCTCCACCTTGACTTTCCATTCTTTCTTTTCATTTATTTTTATTCCACGCACCACTTTATCTCATGTTTTTATTTAGTCACTCATTGTCCCATTCAAGTCACATGCAACCTACTTTTTTCTTTCTTCGTTTGACCACCAATGCACCAATCACATTACATGCAAATAAATTTTTGTCTTATTCTTTCTTTTACTTCACATGGTGGGAGTCCCACATATCCCCCACTAACTTTTCCTTTTGCACACCAGAGTTTGCATGTAATAGTAACTTTCACATGTATATCTCATATTCCTCATAATCTAACCTTCGTTGGTTAGGAAATTCCCTTTTTTAACTTCAAATATTGAAATTGCAAATGAGTCCTCAAACTTTTCCTTGTTTACCATGTGACGCCTCCAACTTTCATCCTTTACAATTAGGTCCTTCCAACATTTCTTAAACTCTAATTTTCTTTTATCTTTCCTTCTTTACATGTGTACAATCAAAATATCAAAGTTGCACGTCACCAAAGTGTCACCATAATATTTAAATATTTACTTACCAGTTCTAGCTCTATCTAATAAATACACACGGGCCCATTATCGTCTTTTTTCTTAAATTTTTTTTATTTCTTCTCCTCCACTTAGATTAGTCATATAATCCTCCTTCATGACTAATTTCGACAACAGATAAAATATTAATATTTTAATATTATTTTATTAGTAAAATATTATTTTATTTCAAAATTTTCCTCTAGCCTTCAAGGGCTCCAAAACATCTAACTTTGCCCTGGTTTACTTTTGAATCACCTTTTAACTCGCTAATTCATCCTCGATAAAAATATTATTATTTAATTACTATTTTATTACGTACGAAATATTTTATTCCAAAATACTTCTTTCATCATTCAACACTCTTAAACACTTAAATTTACATCAATTGACCCTTCGTTTTGTCGGTAAGGTCATATTGATTTCTATACGAGGGTATGGGGTGTTACATGAGAATTCCATTATAAAGTTTTAGGCCACATAATTCTTTAGGTTCCAATGCAACCAGTTTCTGCATGTTTTGAATGAAGCCTTTAACATTTGTCGAACTAACACTAAGTATTGTTCGTAAAAGAATGGCTGAAACAATAAAAAGAAACCCTAAATTATATGCATTTTTATAATTAAGCCCTTACAATTTTTGTTGTAATAAATTAAACCTTTTTTTTATTTGTTCACAATTGAGTCCTTATTATTTTTTTTATTTTACTCAATTGAGCTTGTAAAACCCAAGATTTTCACATATGTGTAGGGTAGTGAAATAACGGTGACGTGGATCAGGAGAAATTTTGTCCTTTTACTTGGTGAGCTCTTAACAACAATTTGGTTCAAATTTTTGAAATTGTTCTCTAGAAATATTACATTTTTAAAGTTACTAAGTGCATTGAAAAATGCTACAGAGAGATAATCCAAAATGGATGCATTTCAAAAGAAAAATAACATTCTGTGAAGAAGATATCAATACTTGATGCTTAAAAGATTTTGGAAAAGCATTTTGAAGAACAAGTCTAGATACCTTTTAAAACTCAAAACAAGAAGTATTGATACTTAAACGCTAGGTATTGATACTTATGTCTCGATTTACAAAAAAAAAATGATTATTTTAAAAAACTTTTAAAACCCTCGAGCTTGCAAAGTCTCAAGCCTTTTTCTCCACTTCCAAAAACCTCTTTGTTCCTCTCCAACACCATTTTCTTCCTTTTCTCCCATTTACTTCACTTCATCTTCCTTTCTTTCAATCTTGCTTTCATTCTTCTCCATTTGCATGAATCAACAGCCTAAAAATCCCATCTTCCCCTTGCTAGCTAAAACCCTAGGAGAGAAAATATCTTCTTTCTTCTTCCATTCTTCACACTCTTTGAAAATCAAGGTTTCTAGTTTTCAATCTTCATTTTAAAGCTAGTCAAAGTAAGATTTCAGCTCACAAACTCTTTTTTCATTTTTCTTTTTCTAAATTTTCAAAATTTTTTCTAATTTTCCATATTTTTCTCTCTCTTAAAAATGTTAAGTTTTGTTGATTTCTCCACTACCAAGCTCACCAAGGTAAGGGAACTTTAAATTTGAGTTGTTAGTTGAATGGGTTCATGAATTAGACTAGATTTTTGGGTCAGATTTTAGGTTAGAATTTAATTTAGTTAGTGTATAGTTATTAGGTTTGTTAAGTTCAAATTTTAAAATTAAATTGTGTTTATTGTTGCTTAATGGTCATTATAAGACCCATTGAAGTTTCAAGACCCAAGTTGGATTGAACCATTGATTGTGGTAATTGGTGTCAAGAAAAGGTTACAAATTATGATAATTGGATATGTGTTTTCAAACCTATTTTGATATATTAAGTATATATGTTTAAATACTATTGTCAAACGAAAGGTTTATCAAATACATGATTTATGAAGTTTTAATGAAATTTCCATGCATGTTCAAATGTTGATTTCCAAGAATCTTAATTGTTGTGATGCATGATTTAAATATGATTTATAATACTATAATGTAAATATGCATATTATGTAGTATTTAAAAAGCATGGAAGTCAAACATTTTTCTTGTTTTAAATACCTCTTTTGAAAATGAAAGAAGAGGATGAACGTGAAAATGAAATATTGATGTTGAAAGTACCAATCATGGATATAAAATGCATTTAGTTTATTTATGTTCAATTCATGACTATAAGCATGATGTTTAACAATAATGTGAATGATTTCTTTTAAATGTAAAGAGAAATATATTTTGTGGAGATACTAAGAGCTAAGGACATGTAAGTTAACAGTAGAAGAAATGTTAGCCTTTGTGCACATAGCTATAAGCTCACTCTCGCTAGCAAGAGCGATGGTGTTAACCATATGTGGTGTAAGGAGAAAGCATATGACTAAAGGCCATAATGCTTGTCACGACCCGGAACTCCCATCGAGCCCGTGACAACCGCCGCGACATCTCGATCGATATTCATTACCCGAAATGTCAACCGAAACCCCGTAAGGCTTTAATATCAGCTCTCATTTCCCCTGTGGGTAACTGTTGCCAAATACCACATTCTAAAAGATTTTAAACTGTTTCCAACTTAAACAAATAAAATAATAATTTTCGTCTCACAGGGATATTTTTTTTTCATTTATTTCAAAAATCTCAAAATCAGTTAAAAATATAGTATGTAAGTGGAAAACACATATTTCATAATCAAAAATAATTTTGGATGTCTAAAACATTCGTTTAAAATGGAATTATGACTGTTAGAATAAAATAAAAGTATTAAATAAAATATTCAATTTTCACATAAAACAATATTTTAAGAACACTGCATAAATAATTTTTATAGCGTAAAAGCAAAATAAATTCTTACATACCGTAATACAGATAACCAAAGTATAGAATTTAATTTACAGTGACACGTGGGCCCACGAATGACCAAAAGTATCAAAAGAAATGAACCTACAGTCTTTGGATGTGGCAAGTTCAACTGTAATCCTCGCCGATATCAGTTATCTACAATCTATTCTGAGCCTGAAATGGGTGGAAATGAGGGTGGTGAGATTATAAAATCCCAGTGAGTAAACAAACATCACTCAAAATATCTAAAGTCGAGTAAAAGGAGACTATTAAAACATTTCATCAAACTGTAATTTATCATCTTTCAACTTATTTCAACCAAATGAAATCAATTTATTTAAAGCAAGTAATCAGTATGGCTTATGAATTTCTTAAAAAGCTTGGCTCATGCCAAAAATTATTATCATACTCAGTTATTTGGGATACCTTGGCCGAGGGCTATCCCAACTGAGTCCGCCAAGGCTATTAGAAAGTCATGTTTTTATTTTGAAAACATAGCCATTCCTTGGCGTTGGCCGAGTTCCCCTTCACGTGGTGGTTTGGCGTGAAGTGAACTCTAAAAGTTATACCTCAGGAGTTACCCTACTCGCCTCTCCAACCGAGGTAAAAATATAACAGGATTCCGTGCCCCTCTAATAGGCTAGTCCACAGAATCCAGCCCACTGCAGCAGGTCAAACCCACCATACAATAAAATTTTGACAGCATGACAGGGCTAATATATTACTACCCAGCCTGCAAGGGTAAAATAAAGCAATTCATACAATTCATAAAAAACACAGCCCAGCCAGTCATGCCAATACAATAACATAAGCCATTAATTCAATTTTAAATTTACAACATATCAGTGGTCTCCAATTACTCTATTTTCAAAATCGTTATTTCGTTTCAAGACAATTTATAAAATATTTTCATTTAAACTCATTTTGTTTACAAAACATAAAAATTTACCATTTGAACTCATTTTCATAAAATTCACCAAAACCGAATAAAAACATACTTTAGATAATTAAAATGATGGTAAGGTTACTCACCGTGTCTAGAGTGAGGATTTTCGAAATACTCAGACTATTGGTCCTCGGGTGCAATTCCCTTGCCTTTATCAGAGGACTCACCACCTTGACACAGTACAAAATCGAGAAATTCACCACATTGGTACTAAATTGAAATTAAACTAATTTAGACTACTAATGCTTGATATGGAATGCAAAAATGTCTAAATTTTTGCCTAAATGCGGTGTTAGCCTATTTCGGTCTTTTACCCGATAAATTGATATACGCGTCCGTTTAAACTCCAAATTAATTTTTTTCAGTTTCTATACCTCAATTGCACCCAAATTGACTTAATGTCCCTCAGTGTGGTGCAAATTATCAGTCCCGATAACAAATTACGAAAATACCCCTAGTGGGTAAAAATTTGTATTTTTGCTCCGAAAATTTCCATTATTTTTCTAGGCTCATAATTCATCATTATTCATCATAATTCCTCAAATAACCATCAAGATCAGCAGCCAATATTCCCCTAGAAAATTCAGCATAATGGGTTTCAATGGGAAAAAATTATATTTCTAGCTTATTTTTGCTATATTTCAATATAACTTAACTAAAATCACTTAATTCAATTAAAATCAACCAAAAATCAAGCTCAAAACTCATCCATGGAGGTTTGGCCAGCATGGGTGTCCATACCCACTTTCTAATTTTGCATGGAAATGAGAAAAAAATGCATGGGTAGTGAAAATCACAAGGAAAATCAATGAAATTTACCTTTTTAATGCTTGATTTCTTGATTTCTCTTGATTTTCCCCAAATTTTTCAGGTAGGATTCTTGTTTTTTTTTTTCCCCTTTTCTCCCCTGGTTTGGACAGCTGAAGAAGATGAGAATTCCGGAATTTTTACCTTTTTAAAGGCTAAAATAATATAATATTATTTTATTCATTTTTTTAATGTTTTATTAATTCCTTAAATTCTAGCCATCCATTTGTTTCCAAATTTTCACCATACACTTGTCCCACATATCCATAGCTTAGGTAAAATTCTCAGACTTATCCAAAGTCTTGGTGGAGTAATTTTTTGAAATTTACACTTTTACCCCTATAAAAGTCAAAAATTACATTTTTGCCCCAAAAACTGAAAAATTGCCCATAGAAATATTTTTCATCCCTTATACTCATACCATTCTCCAATTTGTCAAATTTGATCTAAATTCTCTCAAAATCTCAAATTTTGTCCATAGGTGGTAAAATTACGATTTTACCCCTACACTCTAGAAATCACTGAAATTAAACTTTTTCACTGCCAAACCCTCAAATTATACTCCAATAAGTCAAATGGGGCCAAAAAAAATCTTTTCCAAAAATTTCCATTGTGTCCCTATGTGGCAAATGACCATGTTGCCCCTAGATAGTGAAAATTCCAGTTTGACTACAAATTGATCCTCGAACTCCAAATCACCATATTAAACCATTCTGAGACTTTAATATTCTTAATTTCATTTTAAATTCTCTATTTGATCTAGTTTGAGGCTTAAATTAATTTAATTGTATCATTTAGTACATTGTCGTCTTTTAACGATTTTTCTTTCGAGGCTTTCCAAGTATGCAAGCATATTGTCAATCATATGAATGACATGGCAAGTATTTTATAAGGTTGGGCTTGACAATGCCCTTAAATGATTTTGCATGCTACATCAGTGGCTATATGCATTGAACGTTTATAGATAGCAAGCCTATCACTTTGTTTTAGGTCGGAGTGCTCGCGAACCATGATGATGATTATTCTTGAGTAGTCTCTACAAATGGTAAAATATTCATAGTAAAAGTGTAACTTTGAAATGATTTTCTTGTGTGAATTTATTTGAAATTGAAAAGTATTTCTTTACTTGCTTATATGCATGTACCATGTCTCATATTAAGCACTTCTAATAAGATTATATGTTGTTCATGTTGCCCCCAAGATGGGGTTGTGTTATAGACTTGTTTAGTTTCGAGAAAACATGAAAATCTGAGTTTTTAAGCATGAGGTATTAATACTCATGAAACAAGTATCGATACTTAAAGAACATAATGCATTCCAAAAGCATTTTGTCACAAAAGTATCGATACTTACCACATTGCTTTGAAAATTGGACTACAAGTATCGATATCTTTGTGGCAAAATGCCTTTTTTCTTTTAAGTATCGATACATACCCTTCAAGTATCAATACTTGAAAGACAAAAGGCATTTTGCCACAAAGATATTGATACCTGCAGTCCAATTTTTAAAGAAATGTGAAAATTAAAGGTTTTCAATGGCACTTGATTACATATTTCAAATAAATGTTCTAAAGAACTTTAGAAACATCCAATGACATTCAAATAGCTTTTAAATGCTTTATCTTTACATTCATTATGCATGAACCTCAAAGTATTCTAAACTCTTCCTTTGGAAACATAAAACTATTGTAATTCTAATAGTTGATAATGAAAGGAATTGAATGGCATTGTTTTAAATGGCATTCTATTTTGATAGTGAACCTCAAAACATTCACTGCAATTGTTTTAAATGGCATGTTCATGTTGCATACTTACATCGTTTCAATTGAATAGATTTTATAATAAAAACTCTTACATTTAGCTTGTCTCCCCTTTTCATATTCACTTGCTGAATTTTATATTCACCTTTTTAAATTCATGTTGTATAGAGAGATTGGTTCTTCATATTTGGAAAGGGTTTTAACTACACTTGGTAGGTTATTTATGGCATTCGATAGACGTCATTAGCTTTCCTCGATCACACAATTCATTTTCTCATTATTAATATTCATTCCTTACTGTATTGCATGCATTTAAGATAATTATTTCTACAAAGGGATAAAAAATCCCAATGACACGATTTTCTCGAGAAAATTGTAGAGACAAATTTAAGAAAAAATTTCAATATAAAGATTTTCATCCACTATTTAAAAAAATCACAAAATTGCATTATTCATTCCATGATTGCATCATGTGCATCATTAACGCTAATCTAATTCATGAAAGAAAATCTCCGATGACAGGACTTTCTCTAGAGAATTTTATTGATGAGTTTTTCAAGAAATTCTCTAAGTGAGGAAAAATTCTTAGATTCATTTAAAAGCATTGGACAAATTTAGAAAAATTTTCAATATAACAGATTTCATTTATGTATCAAAATTGACAAATATTACAAAAAATTACAATAATAAGAAATTAAAATAACAAAAAATTTTGAATATATATAATTTAAAATCGAGACTTATTCTTGTAAAATGTTGAATAAGCCTGATGACGGAGTCTCTTTGAGGAAATAAACGTGTTTTCTCAAATACTCTTAAGGTTAGGAGAATTTCTAAAGTCCCATCAAAGAGTTGGGAATGCTTAGGAAAAACCTCCAACATCTAATGAAGGATAGAAAAAAAATGTAATACATAACAATTAAGGGAAAGGAGAAACTTAAGTGATGGCTGAAGAAAAAAAACACACGTGATGGTGGCAAGATAAACGTTTCTCCATTTTTGTTGATAACAGTAGTAAGAAGGTGCTGTGGTTTAGAATCAAGGGAGCTTTTGAAGAATATGATAAAGTTGACGTCTTTATTCCAATAAGATGCATGAAGGATGTGAGGAGAGTTGTGAACTTTGCCTTTGTTAGATATCGAGGGAAACATGAGATGAAGAAACCCATTAAGTGAAGAAGTTATTAATGGATAGATGGGAGGTGTGTGATAGTGAGATAGGCGAAGACGATGAACAAGGAGCAAAAATGAGTAAGGACTTGGGGTAGGGATATGAAGTAAATTAGGACCAGTAACCAAGGTGTGGACAGAAAGACTTTTGAAGAGGTAGTGTAAGGGATGTTTATGCATGGAAATAGGAACACGGGTGAGGTTAAAAAGACTAGTGGAATGGAAAAACCAGCAAGTATGGTCAAAAAGGAGATTGAAAGAAACATCCGAGAAGAAGAACCTAAAGGTTTGAAGAGCTCATGTAATGGTAACCAAAAGCAAGCAAATAGCACGGTCTTTGTAAACACGCATAGCTCAAAAAAAAGATATGGAATGGGCAAAGAAAAACATGATGGGTAAGTTAAGATTTAAGCTTGCTCTTGTGGTTATAGAGGTGGAACTAGCAAATGAAGGAGTCCACATTCAGCTGCATTGTTCTTGAAAAGTTGACTGTGGTGTTCACCTTCGAGGAACAAGGTATGATGGAGACAATCTTGGAGTTTTATATGGATTTGCTGGAAGCTTGTTTTGTTTCAGTAAGCCTGGCATTATACATTAGTTGTGAGAAAAAAAAATCAGAATTTGGGATAGGCTTTGCAAAGGACCTCTACATGTATAGCACTTAAACACCTTCAAAGCCTTAAGTGATTGTTGAGGTAAATTCATTGGAGTTGAGAAAGATACATACAAGCAAATACGATTTGGTCTAGCTATTATGCTTGTTCAAGTGAAAAGTGGGGCAAACATTCTCTGTTTAGTCAAGATTGAAGTAAACGGTAAGTTTTTTAACATTGTGATAAACATTATCGGGATCGAAAGAACATGCCATTATGAAGTGTATCACAAAGAAAAGGAAATTATCCAAATGACGGAGGGATTGTTAAAGGAGAAAAAAAAGCACAACGATAATGGTAGAAAGAAGAAAGAATAAGTTCAAAAAACTTCGACAAGCATAAAAGAGGTAAAAGATTACATTAGACATGGAGAATGTTAGGTGAAAAAATAAAACACGTTAGAAGGATTTGAATAAGACAGAGTAGTGTCGACAAAAAAGGTTGTAAGAAAGAAAAAGTAAAGTAGTGGACTTTTGTAGATAAAATGGAGTATGAAAAGCTAGGAAAAGAAGGTGATTGAGAAAAGGGAAAAAGAGATGACAAGGAACAAAGATGACAATAGCTACAAGGTACAAAGAAATAAGGTTCTTTAGACTTAGTGCGTAAGGACAATGTTAAGAATTAGATTACTGTAAGGTCGATGGTAAGAAAAGCTTTAGATTAGGGTGAAAAAAGTCATAAAGAAAGCCCAAAGAAGAAAGATAGTTTGGAGAAACTGGAAGTCAAAGGCCCATTGTGGCAAAGCTCGAAAACTTAATGGAAAATGGGCAAAACAAGCCCATTGGTACATGAGAATATGGGTTCAGAAAAATGTGTGACACCTTGAAGAAAAGAGTCATTTAGGCTAAAATCTAGGAATAAAATGCTAGAATTTAAAGAAAGGCCCAGATCTGGGAATAATTTTCTGAAGCCAAATCCAAAAGTTAACAACCCGAACTTAGATAAAAACCAATTGAAAAACAAAATGAACATGAGAGAAAGTGAAGAAAGAACAAAGGGTATTTTTGAAGAGAAGGGTAAACATGGCTTAGAGGAGTGTTGTGATTATATGCTAAAAGAAGTTACAGCAGATATTGAAGCAATGTAAGAAGAGTTGAATGATAAGGCAAAGCTTTCTAGAGAATGAGGAAAGAGGGATGGAAAGAGTAGCGATGATGGTGAGAAAAATAATTTGGTATTTAAGGATGATGAACGAATAAATTATGAGATGGGCAACAAAGTGGAGGATTAGTGGGAGCTGAATAAAGTGAAGAGAAGTAAAAGGTGCAAAATCATGCTCAAAAAATTATCACCAAAGTCGGTAAGAGGGCAGGGTAGTAGAAGTAAAAGGAAGGGCTAAACTTCAAATGACAGTGGGAAAGGAAAATGTGGTTCAGCAACACAAAGGACAAACCCAAGCTGGAAGAGAGGAAATAGGGACAGTGGGATAATGTGTTTTCAAGATGAGTAGAATATGGAAAGAAAATGGGCAATAGATGATGGGTTAATTTTAGATGTGGATATTAAAAGACGAAATATGGTCTTTACTAGGGAAGCTAAAGAAATTTGGGAGTTAAGTAATATGTTGGGCTTAACCTTTGTTGAGGACAAGGAATAGGTAATTCAAAGGATTATGGAGTTTGAAGCAGTAGATGTTGGTAAGGGGAGCCCTTTACATCAACTCACCATGTAATTGATTGGCCACGCTTCTATTTCAACCTCATTACTGTATGCTAAGCCCCAAGTTTTTACTTTTGGGTGATGGTTGAGTGGATATCCACAAGTTGGCGTTCTTTTCAAGGAAGCCATGATATGAGGCATTGAAGCTATAATACCTCATACTTTGATATGGTAATTAATAAAGCTTATTGAATACCAATTAATGCATAATAAGGTATTTTGAGTACCAAGGAGACGAGAAAATTTTGAAATAAAATAATATTAAAATATTAATATTTTATTCAATGTCAAAATTTTCCATGAAGAAGAAGTATATGGTCAATCTAAGTGGGGGAGAAGAAGAATGAGAAAATTTCGAAGAAAAATGACGTTAATGGGGTCGCGTGTCTTTACTAAGTAAAGATAGCGCGGGTAAATAAATATTTTAAATATTATCGAGGCACCGCGTTGGAGTACAATCTTTATACTTCATTTTTACATGTGTAGAAGAAGGTAATAGAAGGAAATTGGAGTTTAAGAAATGTTGGAAGGAACCAATTGTAAAAGATGGAAGTTGGAGGAGTCACATGGTAAATAAGAAAAAGTTTAAGGACTCATTTGTAATTTTGATATTTGAAGTTAAAAAAGAGAATTTTCTAATTAAGGAAGGCTAGGTTATGAGTAATATGAGATGTACATGTAGGTTGAATGGGACAAGAAATGAATAAATAAACCATAAAGTAAAAATAATATAAAGAGTAAAAATGTGAGTGGTGGGTGGAAGGTGATAAAGTCTTTGTTATGTGATTTTAGTACATAAAATAAGTGGAGAAAATAAGTCAAAAGTCATGAATTCATGGACAAGCCGTCCATGACAAAGAAAATGAAGAGAAAAGATGAGAAAGTAGTGAAATAGGGAAGAAAATTCAAGTAAGGTGGCGATAAAGGTTCCAAGCAATTGTTAACTTGCATTCTAACCACATGGCCGGTCAAAGAAGACAATAAAAGAAGAAGGAATGATGGCATGGGCAGTCACGTATAAAACAATAAGGGAAAGTTTTTTTTTTTTTTTTTTTTTTTTTTTTTTTTTTTTTTTTTTTTTTTTTTTTAGTATAAAAAAATATGTATTGATTCTTTAATTGACCACATGGGCGATTGCCTTTGTTGGTCTTTTTCTCTTTTTTTTATTATTATTATTTACTTTTCCTTATTGTTTTACATGTGACTGCCCATACTATCATTCTTTCTTCTTTTATTGTCTTCCTTGACCAGCCATGTGGTTAGAATGCAAGTCAACAATTGCTTGGAACCTTTAAAGCCACTTTACTTGACTTTTCCTTCCC